>NC_052560.1:391219-458902 GCF_016699485.2 Gallus gallus | reverse complement strand
CCGCAGCCAAGCTGACCAAGACCTTGGTTTCCTGTTGGGGCCCTCCAGCCTTCCCAGTGCTGTTGGCCATCTGCACCAGAAGCTGTTCTACGCTGTATAATAAAATAAAACACAGACAGAGAGGACTCTTCCAGCCCCAGCCTCCTCCTTCCCTCCCTCCAGCAACTCACCTGGGCTCAGGTCTCCTGGCACGGCCTCAGGGCTACGCACATCTGGGATCCAGGGGTCTTCCCCTCCTTCAAGCAGGGAGATCAGCCCAGGCTTGGGGGCTGGAAGAGGAGCTTCAATGACAGAAACAGGGGAGATGAGAGCATTTCCATCAATGAGGCACAGTGACTGTTCAACATCTCCACTGTGTGTCCCTCCCCATGGAGAAAGCACTATTTAGGCCTGAATCACACTGGGGCCACAGCTCCCTTTGGAGCAAAGAAAGCTTTTACATCTCTGGAATTTATGAAGGCATATTTGCTTTAAAATTAACTTTACAACAGCATGCTTACTTGCTTACAATATATCAGTGAGCATGGCATCAAAATATTTATGGCAATTGAATGGAAAATCCTAAATTCTAAAGGAGTAACCAGCGAGTCATCTCTTAGTTGGAGCTGGTGGCGTCATACAGTGCAGCAACACAAGGACTGTTTGCCGGAAACTGGTCATCCCAGTTCCTGCTGCTGCTTATGAGCCAGCACTGACTCTGGGGCTTTTATCACAGTGCTGAGCACAAGAAGGCCTCCTGAAACTCATGCTACTCTGTGTTTCCTTTGAGCTGTCACTGTGGTGTTAGTCAATATGTAACTGCATGGCAGTTATTCAAGGCCCGGCATGCAGAGGCTCATTCAGCACAGCCCAAGGAGCCCTAACGAGGAGGAAAGGCAGCAAAGCCCTCACCCAGCCAGGCCACGCACTGGTACGTCTCCAGCATCACGTCCCGGTAGAGCGCTCGCTGCGCAGGGTCCAGCAGCGCCCACTCCTCCCTGCTGAAATACACGGCCACCTCCGCAAAGCTCACGGGCTCCTGCAAGCAAAGAGGCTCCTTGCTGGCAACAGCCAAGGCCCAGGGAAGCAGCTCGCACACGACACAAACTCCCGTCCCAGCCGCTTCTCCGGCCCCAGCACACGCATGCTGGCTGAGGGCACCTCCCTCTCCCCCTGCACTCACATCCCTCGCCCCTTGGCCTCTCCTGCCTGCTTCCCACAGCCCCTACCTGACACCGATGTGCTGTGGCCATTTGCTGCTCTCCTGCAGCCAGGGACGATCACGCCTGGAAGGCACAAGCTGAACTGGAGCCTGCAGGGACAAGAGAAAGGGCAGGGCAGCTGGCAGGCAACGCAGCAGTCCCTGTCCCAGCCCAGCCCTCCCCAGCCCATCTGCAGGGCACTGCCTCTGGGATGGCACACCAGGCCTGGCACAGGAAGACAACCAGCAACAGCACTGCTAACGCTCTGGCTCAAAGAGATGAACCATCACAAAGCTGTCTCAAACTAGGGGGCCAAGAGAACTCATAGCTGACACTCACTTCAACAGCTGAGGGCACACGGACTGCGTGCCTAAAAACAAAGCAAGGCAAGGAGTCGGTCATCTCACCCCAAAACAGGGAGCAGCCCAAGCACCCCTCGAGCTCTCCTGCACAGCAGCGCGCTGCACAACAGGATCTGCCCTCGAGCAGGGATGGCTCTCGAGGTCACACCTGCACAGAGATCCATCGCAGCTTGATGTCGAGACTCCTTCTTGATACAGATCTTCTGTACTAGACTCGTGGTTACTTTGGAGCTTTGTGAGTTTCTCTAATGATATGTCTTAGTGTGACTGGGAACATAGGATTCCTCCCACATAAAGCCTTGGCTAAGCCAGGGACTCAGAGTGGACCCAGCCATATCCAAGCTCCTTACCTTTGTGCCTTGAGAAGGTTACGTCGGATGTGGGAGCACTCTGAGCCTTGGGACTCCTTGAGCCAGTGTCAATCCAACTCGGTTCTGGGAAGCTGAGCGTGCACTTCAGGCAGCAGTGTTCGGATTACCAATGGAAATGGAACCAATTGTTGTGCATCAAACTGCCAAAGCCAGTGTTGGCTCCCAGGTGAGAAACGTATGTCACACATTCACTCTGCAATCATAAATTGCCACAAAACGCTGTTCCCAACCCCACAGAAACAGGGAGGCTGCTGTGCATGTACTTCATGCAGCTGCTCACCTCCGTGAATCAAAAACCACCGACGTTCCCCAATACTCCTTTTCTGCTGCGGCACAGGCTGGAAGTTCTGATGTTATAACATATTTGGACAAAAAACAAAGATCTCTCATTCTCACCCACAGTCCTTTAGGCCACACTTACGGGGCTTTTCTTACTGTTGACCTCCTTTGCAAAATGCAAAAGGAGAAGTGGCCTCAACGGATGAAGAGAAGGCTGAGGAACTGAATGGGTTCTTGGCCTCAGCCTCCACTGGCAGCCAGGACTCCAGTATTTCTCACCTCCCTGAGCACTGCATCCCTAAACCTCCAGCTGGGGACTGGGGGAGTAAATCCCTCCCCACTGTAACTCGGACTGCAAGTCCGACACCGCCTCATCAGACTGAATGCAGAAGTTTGCTGGAGACACCCAGCTGAGCGCTGCGGTTGACACGGTGGAAGGAAGAGATGCCATTGAGAGGGACCTCAACAGGCTTGAAAGGGGGGCCCGGGTGAACCTCATGAGGTTCAACACCGCAAAGTGCAAGGTTTGGCACTGGGGCCCGAGGAATCCCAGGCATACATACAGACTGGGAGGAGCAGTCCTGGAGAGCAGCCCTGCAGAGAAGGACCTGGCGGTCCTCAAGGATGAAAAACTTCACATGAGCCAGCAGAGCGGTCTTGCAGCTTCGAAAGCAAAGGGTATCCGGGGCTCCAGCAGAAAAGGGGTGGCCAGCAGGGACAGGGAGCTGATTGTCCCTCTCTACTCTGCCCTCCGGAGGCCCCATCTGGAGTACTGTGCGCAGGCCTGGAGCCCCCAGTACACAAAGGAGAGAGAGCTGGTGGAGAGGGTGAAGAGGAGGGCCACAAAGATGATCAGAGGGCTACAAAGACACCGACGGCTCCGTCTCTGCCCACAGGGCTGAGCGCCGTCCCGGGATGAGCCGGGAGCAGCAGCCCTGAGGCGACACAGCACCAAAGGCGCCCCTCGGAGTGGAGGGGAGGGGAGGGGAGGGGAGGAGAGGAGAGGAGAGGAGGGGAGGGGAGGGGAGGGGAGAGCGAGGCGTGGGGGACACAGAGCAGCGGAGCCAAGCGAAGGCTGAGTCCCGTCCCGTCCCGTCCCACCCCGCCGGAAGACACGCCGTCCGTGGCCGTGAGGGAAGAGGAGTTCCGGGCTCAGTTGGGCTGGGACGACCGGCGGGGCTGGGCCGCTGGCCGGGCGGGAGGCGGCCACTGGGTTTGAGCTGTGTGGCACACAGCATTTGGTTGCGTTTCATTGGTAACAAAAAGCACCTCACCGCCTTCCTTAAGGAGGGTCTGTGTACGTGTAGTTCTGTCTCCGGGCTCCTATCGCTCACGTGCTGAGCAGTCCTTTCTCGGCCAGGCAGCCCCGTCCCTTGTGGGCACTGCTCTTTGTTCGCCGGGCCGTGCACCTTCTCCCCGGTGGGGGGAGGGGAAGGAATGTGCGGGTGGGGGGATGTTGGCTGGATCTGAGTGAGGAGGAGTTGAGGTACCGCCTTCCCTTCCCTTCCCTTCCCTTCCCTTCCCTTCCCTTCCCTTCCCTTCCCTTCCCTTCCCTTCCCTTCCCTTCCCTTCCCTCTTCCCTTCCCTTCCCTCTTGTGTCCGTTTCTGCCCAGCTGTTGGAAATATCCAAATAATTTTGTCAGGACAGTATCTCTGATAAAGCAGATTTTATTCACAATTGCAGTGGCAGGCATCCCACAAGCAGAAGAGCGTGCTTATGGGTACGGACATGACAGCTTTTGTACCTTGTTTCCCCCCCCACACACCCCTTGCCTCCCCTGTTTCCCCACTGGCTGGGTGCTCCAGGTTCACAATCTTATCAAAAGGTTTACATTTGTTAATCACTTGTTAATTCGTGTGTCATGTGGTGTCAGTCAGCAGCAGTCCTTTTGTCTCTAACATGTCTCAGTACCCTTCTCATTCGTACTGATGTGGTGATTTTCTTCAGAGTCTTTGTTAGACAAAGAGTATGGAGGGAGGTGCCAGATGTTCCTCAATATGTTCTTCAGGCACTCCCTAAGGAGTTGTCCTTTTAATTTGTGCAGGACGTTCTTGCAATGTGTGTGACATATATTTTTTTTTCATGCAGTCTATACATAAGTTGTTACTAGCATATATATGTGTGCTGTTAATTGTTCAACTTCTCCTTTAATTCTCTGTTGCTCAGGCCCTGTCTATCCAGCACCAAAAGCTAGCAGTTTTCCAACATCAAGGGGTTTGTGATTTGCAAAGATATCTATTACGTCTACCTGGCCTTTAACTGAAGGCCCAGATGTGTTTCAGAAAGCTGGACAGACAGGAGCTTCAGTCTTTGTGCTTGTAACTTACTCCATCTACCTAATCTCGATGGATATCTCTATATCTATATGTATGTATATATTATTTTACTTATATACTGAGTATGTGTTTTTGGGGAAGGTTTATCTAGAGGACGAGCAATGCAAAGTACCAGAGAACCCTGCTAAAGTAGAAAGACCCCTGAAAAGAGGTATTAATTG
The DNA here is from genome assembly GCF_016699485.2 of Gallus gallus. Taxonomy (NCBI): domain Eukaryota; kingdom Metazoa; phylum Chordata; class Aves; order Galliformes; family Phasianidae; genus Gallus; species Gallus gallus. The sequence continues at coordinate 454,211 of NC_052560.1, read as the reverse complement.
TAATAAAGGACCCAAATGGTAGCAGAGGCCATGAAATTAACCAAATTCTTATCTTGTTCTGATTGGGGAACAACATTCAACACCCCCACTCCCACCACCCGGGCAATAGCCTTCCCTTTTTCACAACTCACTCCAGTCTCTTTTGCCACGTCCTTTAGCCATCCCACAACAGCTGTGGGAGACTGCAAAGCTCCTCAGCACAGATCTGCCCTTTGGCAGCCAGGCATGCCTTACAGCTCCTCAACACCTCGAGCAAGGAGAGCCATGGAGATTGGGCTGACTGTGTGGACACAATTAGCGGGTAGATTCGAACCATTTGGTTCCCCACCTGTGTCATCCTAGGTATTCCAATCCCACCTATGCAGGTGAGTTTCTACAGGGGAGATAAGAGGTGACTGTCCTTGCACACTGCCCTGGCAGAAACGTGCCACCTGGCAGAGGGTTTCCAGTGGCTGTGACACATCCCACTCTGGACTCTCCTTTGAGTGTCCGCTCAACACCTTGACTGCAGCTGACAGAGAGCAACATGCAGAATTCGCATCCAAAGAGGAGAAAGAAGAGCAGCAGAGAAGAAGAAGGATTTTGGCTGCAGAGCTCATCCTCTACTCAAGGGATTTGTAAGGTTCAAAACACAAAGCCACAGGTCGTAACCAGGGTGGGGCTTTGGCTGAAGCTCTTCACAAGTTTGAGGTTCTGCAGGATCTGTACCTTCTGTGGCAGTGCCGGTCGCTAATGAGGCTGGAACTGCTTTTGAAGGTTCCCAGAGTCTTGGGGAGCTTCTACAGCCGTTGTGCTCTGTGGGTGCGCTTGTGCGTGTTGAGATGAGATCTGCGTTTAAAGCTCTTTGCACACTCCAGACACTGAAAGGGTCTCTGTCCTGTGTGGATGCGATGGTGCTGCTTCAATTCAGAACTGCGTTTGAAGCTCTTCCCACACTCAGGACACTGAAAGGGTCTCTCTCCTGTGTGGATGCGATGGTGGCAGGTGAGGTTAGAATTGCTTTTGAAGCCCTTCCCACACTCAGAGCACTTGTATGGTCTCTCCCCTGTGTGGATGCGCTGGTGCAGCTTCAATTCAAACTTCGTTTTGAAGCCCTTCCCACACTCAGAGCACTGAAAGGGTTTCTCTCCTTTGTGGATACGTTGGTGGCAGGTGAGATGGGAACTGCTGTTGAAGCTCTTCCCACACTCAGGACACTGAAAGGGTCTCTCTCCTGTGTGGATGCGTTGGTGGTAGGTGAGGTGGGAACTTCTGCTGAAGCTCTTCCCACACTCAGAGCACTTGCAGGGCCTCTCCCCTGTGTGGATGCGCTGGTGCAGCTTTAACTCGCATCTTCTTTTGAAGCTCTTCCCACACATGGAACACTGAAAGGGTCTCTCCTGTCTGTGCATGCGCAGGTGCTGCTTCAAGTCAGAACGGCGTTTGAAGCACTTCCCACACTCAGAGCACTGAAAGGGTCTCTCCTCTGTGTGGATGCGTTGGTGGCAAGTAAGGTTGCAACTGCTGTTGAAGCCCTTCCCACACTCAGAGCACTGAAAGGGTCTCTCTCCTGTGTGGATGCGTTGGTGGCGGGTAAGGTTGTAACTGCTGTTGAAGCTCTTCCCACACTCACAGCACTTGTACAGGCTCTGCGTTGCGTGCATGCACTGGTGGTTAATGATGCTGGAATCTATTTCCAAGCTTTTCCCACACTCAGTGCATGGATTCTGCTTTTTCATCTGACACACATCCTTGCTCCTGGGCTCTACGTCCTGCTTTTCACCTATGTTGAAGTCCAGTGGGCTCCTTCCTTTCTCTTCCAGATGCTCTCCCAGTGCCTTCTTGATGTGCTCACCCTGACCTTGCTCCAGGCCTCCTGGGACATCCCTTCTGATTTCTCCCACACAGGCACTACCCCACCGCCTTTCGGCCACACCACTTTCCTGCACATCCTCCAGTATATCTGTAATCCCAGTTCCTGCTGGAGGAAAGAGGAAATCCAGAAATTGTACACGGTGCCCAAAATAAAACACAGACAGAGAGGACTCTTCCAGCCCCAGCCTCCTCCTTCCCTCCCTCCACCGCGTCACCTGGGCTCAGGTCTCCTGGCACGGCCTCAGGGCTACGCACACCTGGGATCCAGGGGTCTTCCCCTCCTTCAAGCAGGGAGATCAGCCCGGGTTTGGGGGCTGGAAGTGGAGCTTCAATGACAGAAACAGGGGAGATGAGAGCATTTCCATCATTGCGGCACAGTGACTGTTCAACATCTCCACTGTGTGTCCCTCCACATGGAGAAAGCACCATTTGGGCCTGAATGACATTGGAGCCACAGCTTCCTTTGGAGCAAAGAAAGCTTTTACATCTCTGGACATTATGAAGGGATATTTGCTTTAAAATTAACATTACAATAGCATGCTTACTTGCTTACAATATATCAGTGAGCATGGCATCAAAATATTTATGGCATTTGAATGGAAAATCCTAAATTCTAAAGGAGTAACCAGCGAGTTGTCCAGCAGCTGGAGCTGGTGGCATCATGCAATGCAGCAACAAAAAGGGCTGTTTGCAGGAAGCTGATCCTCCCCCTCACGGCTGCTACCCGCTTGCAGCACAGATTCTGGGGCTTTTATCACAGTGCTGAGCACAATAAGGCCTCCTGAAACTCATGCTACTCTGTGTTTCCTTTGTTGCTGTCACTGTGGTGTTACTCAATATGTAACTGCATGGCAGTTATTCAATGCCCGGCATGCAGAGGCTCATTCAGCACACCCAAAGCAGAGCTAACGAGGAGGAAAGGCAGCAAAGCCCTCACCCAGCCAGGCCACGCACTGGTACGTCTCCAGCATCACGTCCCGGTAGAGCGCTCGCTGCGCAGGGTCCAGCAGCGCCCACTCCTCCCTGCTGAAATACACGGCCACCTCCGCAAAGCTCACGGGCTCCTGCAAGCAAAGAGGCTCCTTGCTGGGAACAGCCCAGGACCAGGGAAGCAGCTCGCACACGACACAAACTCCCGTCCCAGCCGCTTCTCCGGCCCCAGCACACGCATGCTGGCTGAGGGCACCTCCCTCTCCCCCTGCATTCACATCCCTCGCCCCTTGGCCTCTCCTGCCTGCTTCCCACAGCCCCTACCTGACACGGATGTGCTGTGGCCATTTGCTGCTCTCCTGCAGCCTGGGATGATCACGCCTGGAAGGCACAAGTTGAACTGGAGCCTGCAGGGACAAGAGAAAGGGCAGGGCAGCTGGCAGGCAACGCAGCAGTCCCTGTCCCAGCCCAGCCCTCCCCAGCCCATCTGCAGGGCACTGCCTCCGGGATGGCACACCAGGCCTGGCACAGGAAGGCAACCAGCAACAGCACTGCTAACGCTCTGGCTCAAAGAGATGAACCATCAGAAAGACGTCTCAAACTGCGGGGCTGAGAGAACTCATAGCTGACTCTCACTTCAACAGCTGAGGGCACATGGACTGCATGCCTAAAAACAAAGCATGGCAAGGAGTCGGTCATCTCACCCCAAAACAGGGAGCAGCCCAAGCACCCCTCGAGCTCTCCTGCACAGCAGCGTGCTGCACGACAGATCTGCCCTCAAGCAGGGATGGCTCTTGAGGTCACACCGGCACAGAGATCCCTCACAGCTTGGCATCAAGACCCTTGTCAGTACAGACCTTCTGTAAGAGAGCCGTGGTTACTTTGGAGCTTTGTGAGCATCTCTAAGGCTGTGTCTTAGTGTGACTGTGAACATAGCATTCTTTCCGCATAAAGCCTAGGCCAAGCCAGGGACTCAGAGTGGATCCAGCCACGTCCAGGCTCCTTACCTCCGTGCCTTGAAGACTTGAGATAGAAAAGGAAACTACTCTGAGCCTCGTAACTCAGTGGGAGGACCTCCTGGAGGTGTGTGTGTAACCCTATCCTCTATGCAGTAAAGAACCAAGTGTATCCAGCCATCTCCAATCTTGTTATGTCACTGCTAAATCACTGCAGCATAGCTGTATTATATCCATAAATATAGAACTGCTTCTCCCTTAGGAGTGTATATTATCTTTGCATCCATCTGTGACAAATGGACAACATCTGCAGGATGGCAGGAATGGACATCAGCTCATTACAAGAGACATGGAGCACGTCCCAAACTCTTCTATGAAAGTTCTCGTGACAACTGCTATAGCAGAGAAGCAAGCAGAGGTCATTAATGGCAATAAAAGGATGAAAAAGGGGAAAGGTGTTATCAGCATAGTGTGAAGTTTGGAAGTAACATATAAAGCAAAGGAGAACTGAACCGCTCCTCCCTGAATCTAAACCAACCAAAAAATATTCCACAATATTTCTGGCAACACTGCTGGCTCACGTTCAGTCTAGCATCAATCAATACCCCCAGGTCCATTTCCTCTACAATAATGGCTCACATTGCTCAGGTAAGGAAGTGAAGAACTGGAAGGCGTTAATGGGATGGTACGCACACCTCAAATAAATGGGATGGCTTACTTGAAACAAACACAAAAATCAAACAACAAAACATCCTACCAAACGGAGAGTATTTTTTCTTCTCCTGAGAAGAGAGAGTATCTGACACCATTGCAGCCAAACCAGCCTGTGACGGTCAGACCACCACCCCCCGCTGCTGTGCTGATAATTCTAACTGAACCGTGTAGGCAACTTATTGAATAGCAGCGGTGCTGGACAGAACAATTCAGGCATTGGGGACTTATCCTTCTTTGGAACAGCGTCACCTGTTCAGAATTCCCCACCGAGACGATTCCCTGCTTTTCATAGCAGCCCTGGGATGGCAACTGCAACTGCTGTGCTCACGCTGCTACTCGGATAGATACAGGGATAGTGCCACTCTTGTTAACCTGAGGACAGGAGACCTCTCCATAGGCACTCAATGCCTGTCTTCAGTACGCACTGACTATGAGAACAAATTCTAACAACAACTTAGAATTCTCATCTGTGGCCACGCATGGAAATGAAGCCCACTTAAAGATAGAAATGGAAGTGAATGGCAATGGGATAGTACCAGTGTAGCTGCTTTTCCCACTTGCTACGGCTGATGCAAATGTGAGTGACTGTAGTGTGGATAGGGAGAGAGACACATCCTGCTCACAAGGCCCTTCTCCCCCTCACGTCCTCCTCCAGCTTCTTCCCGCAGCTCCCTTCTTCAGCTCACAAGGCCCTGCACAGGAAGACAATGCACGACACAACAGGTAACACTCTGGCTAAAACACATTAACGGCCATAAATCTGTCTGAAAACGGGCACTGAAAGAACTGATAACAGAGCCCTGCTTAAACAGCTGAGGCACAACGGAGCACGCTCTGAGCCTCGGGACTCAGCAGGAGGGCTTCCACTATGGTTGTGTTTACCCCTGTCCTCCTTCTCCCTTAGCAGTGAGATATGCAGTGTAGCTGCTTCCAGTCCCAGCTGCCAGCCAGCCAGCCAGCCAAGGACAGAAATACCTTGCAGCCGTTCCTCCCCTCGCCTTCGCAGCTCTTCTCCCTGCTGGGCAGAGCTGAACATTCTGCTGCCAGTATTTCAGCCCTCGGCCCACCCCATCTGACAGCGCAGGGCCTGAAGGCACACGCTGGGTGCGTGCCAGCTGAACCCACCTGCACCGAGAATGCTTCCCAGTCAGCTGAGCACGCAGTCTGCGCTCCCTTTGCGGGGACAGATGTTGCCTGCTGGGTCCCCGAAGGGAAACTGAGTTGAAGGCTTCCATGGATCCATGTGTGCAGAGCTGCGCAGTGAGGTCATCTCATGTCTCCTGTGGCCCAGAGGAAGAAATGTGAGGTCATCTCGTGTCTCCCGTGGCCCAGAGGAAGAAATGCAGTCCCAGCTGTGTTGCGTTCCAGAAGCCCAAGTGGGCAGCAGAGCACACTGAGCTCCTCTGCTCACTTCCTCGCTGTCCCAGCTCCAACCCCTTCCTGTGCCCCTCGGGGCCCAACCCGGGCTGCAACTCACCTGGGAACCGCTGCTCCTGGCCCGGGGGAAACGAGAGCCTCCCGGAGCGCGGGGACAGTCCCACACAGCGTCAGGGGATTGGTAAGAAAAAGCAGTCTTATCCAATAACGGGAAACAAACCTAACAGAACGAACAACTACTCAATCAAATTACTAAGCATTAATGCCGCTGAATCGAGTAAACTATTACTTTGTTCGCAGACTTTAGGGAGGAGCGCAGGAACCATAGGAATGCGAGGTCCTTGAAGGCGTGTGAAGGTAAGTAGAGCCGCTGTTTGCTATATAATGGGTGAGAATCCCGTGAAGATAAGAAGGCAGAGCTGCTATTGTGACACAATGCAACCCCCTAAAGGTTTTGCAACTGCCCTCATCCAACGACCACCTGATGGGCCCACAGACCCTCCCCAAATTCTAGGACGACTGCTCAGAGGAGGGGGACATCCAATGCAAATGTAACCAATGTCTTGGGAATAGGAGCAGTACCCTACGCCTAGAAACGTGCAGTGGCCTCATTCCATGATGTGCGAGTAAGGAGGAGATATCCCTCTCGCAGCCGGTGCCGCAATACACACACCTGCTTTATGACCTTCCATGGGTGATAGAGTGATGGCTATAGTGTGGGATGGCTAAAGGACGTGGCAAAAGAGACTGGAGTGAGTTGTGAAAAAGGGAAGGCTATTGCCTGTGTGGTGGGAGTGGGGGTGTTGAATGTTGTTCCCCAATCAGAACAATATAAGAATTTGGTTAATTTCATGGCCTCTGCTACCATTTGGGTCCTTTATTACAATTAATACCTCTTTTCAGGGGTCTTTCTACTTTAGCAGGGTTCTCAGGTACTTTGCATTGCTCGTCCTCTAGATAAACCTTCCCCAGTAACGCATACTCAGTATATAAGTAAAAGGCTATTGCTTGTGTGGTGGTAGGCCAGAAATGGGGAGGGGAGGGGAGGCGGTACCTCAACTCCTCCTCACTCAGATCCAGCCAACATCCCCCCACCCGCACATTCCTTCCCCTCCCCCCACCGGGGAGAAGGTGCACGGCCCGGAGAACAAAGAGCAGTGCCCACAAGGGACGGGGCTGCCTGGCCGAGAAAGGAATGCTTAGCACGTGAGCGATAGGAGCCCGGAGACAGAACTACACGTACACAGACCCTCCTTAAGGAAGGCGGTGAGGTGCTTTTTTTTACCAATGAAACGCAACCAAATGCTGTATGCCACAACTGCCCAAACCCAGCAGCCCGGCCCAGGCAGTCGTCCCAGCCCAACTGTGCCCGGAACTCCTCTTCCCTCACGGCCACGGACGGCGTGTCTTCCGGCGGGGCGGGACGGGACGGGACGGGACGGGACTCAGCCTTAGCTTGGCTCCGCTGCTCTGTGTTCCCCCACTCCTCGCTCTGCCCTGCCCTGCCCTACCCTGTTCAGCTCTCCTCTCCTCCTCTCCCCTCCCCTGGAGGTCTCTCCGAGCGGCGCCTTTGGTGCTTTGTCACCTCCCGGGCTGCTGCTCCCGGCTCATCCCGGGACGGCGCTCAGCCCTGTGGGCAGAGACGGAGCCGTCGGTGCCGCTTCCAGGAGAACGGCCGCCTCTTCCCAGCAGAGCAGGTGAGGCGGAGCGGGGCGGAGCGCGTCACCCTTTCCTCCCTCCCCCCGTGGCAGCGTGGGCACGGCGTTTCCATTTGCTATCCATTTGGGTGCTGCTGGGGAGGAAGAGCGGAAGATCACACCATGGCCCGGGTTGGAAGGGACCTCGAGGTTCATGAAGCTCCAACCCCGCTGCTGCTATCAGGGCCACCAACCTCCATGTTTCATAGCAGCCCAGGCTGCCCAGGGCCCCATCCAGCCCGGCCTTGAACACCTCCTGGGATGGACGGGGCATCCACAGCCTCTCTGGGCAGCTGTTCCAGCACCTCACCACTCTCAGAGTAAAGAACTTCCCCCTGACACCCAACCTGCAGCTGCCCTCCTTCAGCTTCAAACCATTTCCCCTTGTGCTGCTGTTATCTGCCCTTTCACAGAGTTGCCTCCCCTCCCGTCCTGTTTATGGGCTCCCTTTAGGTCCTGGAAGGCTGCAATGAGGTCACCCCTCAGCCTTCTTTTCTCCAGGCTGAACAAGCCCAGCTCCCTCAGCCTGTCTTTGTAGCCCTCTGATCATCTTTGTGGCCCTCCTCTGCACCCTCTCCACCAGCTCTCTCTCCTTTGTGTACTGGGGGCTCCAGGCCTGCGCACAGTACTCCAGATGGGGCCTCCGGAGGGCAGAGTAGAGAGGGACAATCAGCTCCCTGTCCCTGCTGGCCACCCCTTTTCTGCTGGAGCCCAGGATGCCGTTTGCTTTCCAAGCTGCAAGAGCACACAGCTGGCTCATGTGAAGTTTTTCATCCTCCAGGACCCCCAGGTCCTTCTCTGCAGGGCTGCTCTCCAGGACTGCTCCTCCCAGTCTGTATGTATGGGTGGGATTCCTCGGGCCCCAGTGCCAAACCTTGCACTTTGCGGTGTTGAACCTCATGAGGTTCACCCGGGCCCCCCCTTTCAAGCCTGTTGAGGTCCCTCAGGATGGCATCCCTTCCTTCCACCGTGTCAACCGCAGCGCTCAGCTGGGTGTCTCCAGCAAACTTCTGCATTCAGTCTGATGAGGCGGTGTCGGACTTGCAGTCTGAGTTACAGTGGGGAGGGATTTACTCCCCCGGTCCCCAGCTGGAGGTTTAGGGATGCAGGGCTCAGGGAGGTGAGAAATACTGGAGTCCTGGCTGCCAGTGGAGACTGATGCCAAGAACTCATTCAGTACCTCAGCCTTCTCTTCATCCGTTGAGGCCACTTCTCCTTTTGCATTTTGCAAAGGAGGTCAACAGTAAAAGCCCCGTAAGTGTGGCCTAAAGGACTGTGGGTGAGAATGAGAGATCTTTGTTTTTTGTCCAAATGTGCTGTAACATCAGAACTTCCAGCCTGTGCCGCAGCAGAAAAGGAGTATTGGGGAACGTCGGTGGTTTTGATTCACGGAGGTCAGCAGGTGCATGAAGTACATGCACAGCAGCCTCCATGTTTCTGTGGGGGCTGGGAACAGCGTTTTCTGGCAATGTATGATTGCAGAGTGAGTGTTTGACATACGTTTCTCACCTGGGAGCCAACAGTCGCTTTGGCAGTTTGATACGCAACAGCTGGTTCCATTTCCATTGGTAATCCTAACACTGCTGCCTGAACTGCACGCTCAGCTTCCCAGAACCGAGTTGGATTGACACTGGCTCAAGGAGTCCCAAAGCTCAGAGTGCTCCCACATCATACCTAGCCTTCTCAAGCCACGAAGTTAGGGAGCCTGGACATGGCTGGATACACTCCGGGTCCCTGGCTTAGCCAGGGCTTTATGTGGAGGGAATCCTATGTTCACAGTCACTCTAAGACATAACCTTAGAGAAGCTCACAAAGCTCCAAAGTAACCATGAGTCTCTTACAGAAGATCTGTATCAAGAAGGAGTCTCGACATCAAGCTGCGAGGGATCTCTGTGCAGGTGTGACCTCGAGAGCCATCCCTGCTCAAGGGCAGATCCTGTCGTGCAGCGTGCTGCTGTGCAGGAGAGCTCGAGGGGTGCTTTTGCTGCTCCCTGTTTTGGGGTGAGATGACCGACTCCTTGCCTTGCTTTGTTTTTAGGCACGCAGTCCGTGTGCCCTCAGCTGTTGAAGTGAGTGTCAGCTATGAGTTCTCTTGGCCCCCTAGTTTGAGACAGCTTTGTGATGGTTCATCTCTTTGAGCCAGAGCGTTAGCAGTGCTGTTGCTGGTTGTCTTCCTGTGCCAGGCCTGGTGTGCCATCCCGGAGGCAGTGCCCTGCAGATGGGCTGGGGAGGGCTGGGCTGGGACAGGGACTGCTGCGTTGCCTGCCAGCTGCCCTGCCCTTTCTCTTGTCCCTGCAGGCTCCAGTTCAGCTTGTGCCTTCCAGGCGTGATCGTCCCTGGCTGCAGGAGAGCAGCAAATGGCCACAGCACATCGGTGTCAGGTAGGGGCTGTGGGAAGCAGGCAGGAGAGGCCAAGGGGCGAGGGATGTGAATGCAGGGGGAGAGGGAGGTGGCCTCAGCCAGCATGCGTGTGCTGGGGCCGGAGAAGCGGCTGGGACGGGAGTTTGTGTCGTGTGCGAGCTGCATCCCTGGGCCTTGGCTGTTCCCAGCAAGGAGCCTCTTTGCTTGCAGGAGCCCGTGAGCTTTGCGGAGGTGGCCGTGTATTTCAGCAGGGAGGAGTGGGCGCTGCTGGACCCTGCGCAGCGAGCGCTCTACCGGGACGTGATGCTGGAGACGTACCAGTGCGTGGCCTGGCTGGGTGAGGGCTTTGCTGCCTTTCCTCCTCGTTAGCTCTGCTTTGGTTGTGCTGAATGAGCCTCTGCATGCCGGGCATTGAATAACTGCCATGCAGTTACATATTGACTAACACCACTGTGACAGCAACAAAGGAAACACAGAGTAGCATGAGTTTGAGGAGGCCTTCTTGTGCTCAGCACTGTGATAAAAGCCCCAGAGTCAGTGCTGGCTCGTAAGCAGCAGCAGGAAGGGGGATGATCAGTTTCCTGCAAACAGCACTTGTGTTGTTGCATTGCCTGATGCCACCAGCTCCAACTAAGAGATGACTCGCTGGTTACTCCTTTAGAATTTAGGATTTTCCATTCAATTGCCATAAATATTTTGATGCCATGCTCACTGATATATTGTAAGCAAGTAAGCATGCTGTTGTAATGTTAATTTTAAAGCAAATATCCCTTCATAATGTCTAGAGATGTAAAAGCTTTCTTTGCTCCAAAGGAAGCTGTGGCCCCAGTGTCATTCAGGCCCAAATGGTGCTTTCTCCATGTGGAGGGACACACAGTGGAGATGTTGAACAGTCACTGTGCCGCAATGATGGAAATGCTCTCATCTCCCCTGTTTCTGTCATTGAAGCTCCTCTTCCAGCCCCCAAACCCGGGCTGATCTCCCTGCTAGAAGGAGGGGAAGACCCCTGGATCCCAGATGTGCGTAGCCCTGAGGCCGTGCCAGGAGACCTGAGCCCAGGTGAGTTGCTGGAGGGAGGGAAGGAGGAGGCTGGGGCTGGAAGAGTCCTCTCTGTCTGTGTTTTATTTTGGGCACCGTGTGCAATTTCTGGATTTCCTCTTTCCTCCAGCAGGAACTGGGATTACAGATATACTGGAGGATGTGCAGGAAAGTGGTGTGGCCGAAAGGCGGTGGGGTAGTGCCTGTGTGGGAGAAATCAGAAGGGATGTCCCAGGAGGCCTGGAGCAAGGTCAGGGTGAGCACATCAAGAAGGCACTGGGAGAGCATCTGGAAGAGAAAGGAAGGAGCCCATTGCACTTCAACATAGGTGAAAAGCATGCCGAAGGACCCAGGAGCAAGGATGTGTGTCAGATGAAAAAGCAGAATCCATGCACTGAGTGTGGGAAAAGCTTGGAAATAAATTCCAGTGTCATTAACCACCAGCACATGCACGCAACGAAGAGCCTGTACAAGTGCTCTGAGTGTGGGAAGAGCTTCAAACAGAGAGCCAAACTAACCCGCCACCAACGCATCCACACAGGAGAGAGACCCTTTCAGTGCTCTGAGTGTGGGAAGGGCTTCAAAAGGAGTTGTGAACTGAAGCTTCACCAGCGCATCCACACAGGGGAGAGACCCTACACGTGCTCTGCTTGTGAGAAGAGCTTCAAAAGGAATTCTGAATTGAAGCACCACCAGCGCACCCACACAGAGGAGAGACCTTACAAGTGCTCTGCTTGTGGGAAGGGCTTCAAAAGCAGTTATGAATTGAAGCTGCACCAGCGCATCCACAGAGGGGAGAGACCCTACAAGTGCTCTGAGTGTGAGAAGAGCTTCAAAAGCAGTTATGAATTGAAGCAGCACCAGCGCATCCACACAGGAGAGAGACCCTTTAAGTGCTCTGAGTGTGGGAAGGGCTTCAAAAGCAGTTATGAATTGAAGGTGCACCAGCGCATCCACACAGGAGAGAGACCCTACAAGTGCTCTGCTTGTGAGAAGAGCTTCAAAAGAAATTCTGAATTGAAGCAGCACCAGCGTACCCACACAGAGGAGAGACCCTTTAAGTGCTCTGAGTGTGGGAAGTGCTTCAGCAGAAGTTCCCACCTCAATATCCACCAGCGCGTCCACACAAGAGAGAGACCCTTTCAGTGTCCTGCGTGTGAGAAGAGCTTCAGAATCTGTACTGAATTGAAGAAGCACCAGTGCATCCACAGAGGAGAGAGACCCTTTCAGTGCTCTGAGTGTGGGAAGAGCTTCAAAAGGAGTTCCCACCTCACCTGCCATCAGCACATCCACACAGGAGAGAGACCCTTTCAGTGTGCTGAGTGTGGGAAGAGCTTCAAAAGAAGGCCTGATTTGAAGCAGCACCAGCTCATCCACACAGGGGAGAGGCCCTGCAAGTGCTCTGAGTGTGGGAAGAGCTTCAAAAGCAGGTCCCACCTCACCTGCCACCATCGCATCCACACAGGAGAGAGACCCTTTCAGTGTCCTGAGTGTGCAAAGAGCTTTAAATGCAGATCTCATCTCAACACTCACAAGCGCATCCACAGAGCACAACGGCTGTAGAAGCGCCCCAAGACTCTGGGAACCTTCAAAAGCAGTTCCAGCCTCGTTACCTACCAGCATTTCCATAAAAGATACAGATCCTGCAGAGCCTCAAACTTGTGAAGAGCTTCAGCCCTTCACCTTCAACCCCTGTGCTTCTCCCCACACAGGAAGAGCTGGCAAAGAGAGATGGCATCGCTGGCACCCTCTGCAGAAGGGCCTTAACCCAGGAGCTTCAGATGGCCTTTCCTTGCTTCCCAAAGCAGTTCTCTCAGCATGCCCCCGTTCCTCTTCTGCTCTTCCTGCCTGCAGCTTTTTGATGCCATTTCCTTAGGAGAAGCGGCTGTGTGGGGATGTTCTGTGTGTCTGTGTGCGTGTGTTGCTCTCAGTAATTTCTGAGTGCACTGATGAATGTGAGAGAAGGGTCAGGAGAGCAGTAATGTGGCTCTTGGAGGTTTTCTGAGAATCATCTGTAGCAAAAAGGGAAGGGGTGAATAAAGTAGCTGAGTTGTTCTGGAGCTTTCTTCACTGTGTTCTTGTTTCTTGTTCTTAAAGTGAATGTCAGCGTGTGGAATGAGGAGAGGGATAGGAGAGGGATAATATTCCACTTCTGCACACACTGGAATCAGCACAGGCACAGGCAGAGCTCCCAAGAGATTGACCAGCCCCCCATGGTGCCCATGTGCAAGGCTGTTATGCATTTCTGGTTTTTCAAGTTGGAAACATAGAACGTTGGAGGCCCTGTGTGCTTCAGCATCATCAGCATGTGTGAGACGTGGTGGGAATGGCCCTGTGAGGGGTGTGCTGTGTGTGATGGATGGCTCTGGGCTCTGCAGGCTGGAGATCCACTCAGGGCAGAGACCGTAGAAGTGCCTGCACTGCAGGAAGAGCTTCATCCAGAGCTCAATCCTTGTTAAAGGGTAAAAAAAATCCATGTTAGTCCATATGAGAGCTCCCCTTTGTCCTTGGAGGTTTTTGCTTTGACCTTGGGAAGGAGTGTCTGAGCAATGTGCTGGCCCTTCTGCAGCAGAGCCTTCACATTTGCTGGGCTCAGCTAAAGCTGCTGTGCTTGGAATGCAGTTTGCAGGAAGTGGAGGCTGGTTTTGGTGAGCTAGTGAAGCCAGCAGGAGCTTGCCCATGTCCTGCGTTGCAGTTCTGTGAAGGCTCCCTGACGTCCCAGCAAGCTGCAAGGAGATGATGATTGCAGTACCGAGGAGCGCTGCTTCCTCCATGCCAGGGAGCTGGGGCCTGGTCTGGTGCAGGAGAGGTACAGCAGGGCCCTGGGGGTTGGAGGAGCCCAATGCGTGGGGAGGAAACTAGCAGCTGGGAGGCGTGGGGATCCGCAGCAACAGGAGGCAGCAGCCCAGCCAGGAGCTGAGATGGTTTAATTTTAAGCTGCACCCACTAATTCCTGTCAAGTGGCATCAGTGATATGTCTCCTCTCTCCTTTTAGGTTCCCCCAAAAGGCATTCTCACTATTCTGTTTTTTTTTTTACATCACCATGTTCTCAGAAGCAATGAGCAGCTTTTCCATGAACAGGAAATAAAAATGAAGAAGTTTTTCCACTTTTACTCCCTGAAAAATCACTTGAACTGCTGATTTCCCCCAATGTTCTGTTGCAGACCTGAGTCCCTGCAGAGCTGTGAGCGCAGCGCCCCGTCTGCAGGAACAGGAGCATTTCAGAGGGGGGTATGGAGGAGGGGGACTGCCATTCTCAGGGGGGGCGTTCACCCAGGGGCGCATGGAGGGAGGGCTTTGTCCTGTCTGCTTCAAGCAACACTTGTATCCAGCCAGCAGAAGGCTGTGCCCTCGGTGTCCCACGTGAGCTCTGCATGGAGCTTACAGTTGGCTGTGAGGTGGTGGAGAGCCTCTGGGCTCTGATTAAGGGACAAGGAAGTAAAGTGGTTGCTTGCTACATGCCACCCAGCCAGGACAATGATCCCAATCAATTCCTCTTTAAGGAATAAAGGGATATGTCTGGAACAGCATCACTTGCCCTAGGCACTGTAGTCCATCAGTGCTGGTCACTTGTTAAGAGGCAGCTCGTAAGAGCACAGGTGCAGGCACTTTCAAAGTGGAGAACTGCATCCCAGTTTCCCAGAAGAGCACAAAAGACGACCTTTGTAATTACAAACCTTGGAGGCAAAGCTTGAGCTGTCAGCTCGTGCAGAAAGAATCACTTGGAAGGTCCTTTTCCACACACCTCCTTTCTGTTGTTCATTCAACACTGTCACGCCCTGCACGTGAATGTAGGTAGAGGTGAGCAGATTCACAGCCCCTCCAGTTAGATGAAGGGGAACCAACACTCAGGAATCATACACAGGTAGAAAGAAAAGATCCACTTTATTGGGAGATGTCTACAAAACATTTATCCTACGTTTCCACCCTCTCCCCATTTTATTTGTCTAAGCGGTATGGTTTCCAGGAACGCCAAGTATGCCTTGAGTTAGGAAAAACAAGAAGAGAAAAAGAAAGAAAAGGAAGAAGAGAAATTAAAGGGGGCAGGGAGATCACCAGTCCTGGATCCAGCACCAAGTCTGCTGATGGGGATGCTCCACGTGGCACAGAGTGGAAGCAGCAGCACCTTGAAGCAGGGCCAGCAGCAGAGGTAGGGCAAACCCAACCTCCCCCCAGCACCTAGTTATAATACCAAAGGAAAAAGATGAGATACCATCAGCCCCTACTTGGAATTGGAGTTGCCTCCTGTCCTAGACACTGGACTATATCCAAATCAGAGGAAGTCACGCCAGGCCCTCTCCTGAAACTTGACCATTTCTGGGGTGTTGTTCTGGACTCTTCCAGCATTGGCTGATACATCAGTCCAGTTAAGAGAAGGGCCACCCAGCTCCTCCCTGTGACTTCATTGTCTCTCAGGGCATTTTTCCGCCTCACATTAACAGGCGCTCACCTCTCACCCCACACACCAACCCACGGCTCAAACATTCTGAGGTCTCCTTCACTGCACATAGGGCTTAGCAGGCAAAAAGGAAGAGAGATGGGAAGGCCTACCATGAGAAACAAAAACCCACACCATATCCTAAGACTGACATTCACAAGCCATTTCCCCCACCCGTGCATCCCGGTGATTTTGGCAGTGATGTGATCCACGGCCAGGGGATCAGTCCATCAAATCAGTCTCTTGGCTGCATCACTTGAAAGAGCTCTCCAGGCTTTTTGGTGATTTCCTTCGTGTTTTGAATGGCCTCGGTTATGGTAGTGGTGGCATTGTGGATGGTGATGCACCATTCTCCTCCAGTTCCGTTCAACATCCCTCACACCCCGTGTTCTTTTAACAGCAATATGTCTTGCCCTGGATACTTGCTGAACCTGTACGCTTGAATGTCCAAAAACATGTTCTGTCCAGCTACTGAGCACATGGACCTACCAAGTTAGATTCTCCAGGGCAAGCTGGTGTCAGGTAATAACTCTGCTTGGTGCTCATGTTGCTTCAAACAGCAGAGGCGCTGTCATACCCCAGGTGTAATACTCAGGCCATTGGCCCGAATGAAGTCGCACCGCAGCACTGCTGTGCCAGGTGTGCTAGAGCTGCCATATGAACTGGAGTCAAAGGCAGTCACGTGCTATGCCACTGATGTGCTTTTCTCAATCCCTCGGGCAGCATCGTGCAGGCCTCCATGTGCTTCCACTCGGAGGGGCGTGCAATGCACCTGGAATCGACTGCCCAAGGGTGGAAACACAGCCCTACCGTTTGTCGTGGGCTGACCCAGACTGCACTGGAACAGGGGAAGCTCCTAAACACCTGCTGTACACTGACCACATCATCGCGTGGGGCAACACAGCAGAAGTCGTTTTTGAGAAAGGGAAGAAAATAATTCAAAACTTCTTGAAAGCCAGTTCTGCCATAAAGCAAAAGAAAGTCAAGGGACCTGCACTGGAGATTCTGTTCGTAGGAGTCAAATGGAAAGATGGATGTCGTCAGATCCCCGTGGATGTGGTCAATACAATAACTGCTCTGTCTCCTCCAACCAGCAAAAAGGAAACACAAGCGTTCTCAGGTGCTGGGGGTCTCTGAAGAATGCATTGTCTGGATTACGGTCTGACTGTAAACCCTCTCTATGATGTGATCTGGAAGAAGACCCATTTCACGTGGGGCCGGAGCAGCAACAGCCTTTGAACAAATTAAACAGGCAATGGGTCATGCGGTAGCCCACGGGCCAGTCCAGACAGGACAAGACGTAAGAGATTCAGCCCACACAGCAGCCGGGGAGAACGGCCCCACTTGGAGCCTCTGGCAGAAAGCAGAGCAGTTCCCGGTGCGTCACTTGTCACATCATTCATATATAGGCACGTTGCCATAACATTTATCCTTGTCCTCTTCTCTCTCTCAGTAAAAAGCTTCATCTCAACCTACAAGTTCTGCTTCACCGGTGTTTTTTTTTGTTTTTTTTTTTTTGTTGTTCTCTCCTCCATCCCTAAGGGAGGGGAGGAGGGAGAATACTACTGCGTGGTGCTGAGCCACCTGCTGGGCTAAACCACAACACACTTCTATAGTCACTTTCTTCTGTGTACTTGTTTGTGGGAGTTGAGTCTAGAACTGCTTCTAAAGCTCTTCCCACACTCAGGGCACTTGTAGGGTCTCTCTCTTGTGTGGATGCGCTGGTGGCGGATGACATTGGAACTGCTTTTGAAGCCCTTCCCACACTCAGGGCACTTGTAGGGTCTCTCTCCTGTGTGGATGCGCAGGTGGTAGGTGAGGTGGGAACTCCTTTTGAAGCTCCTCGAGCACTCAGAGCACTTGAAGGGTCTCTCTCCTGAGTGGATGCTCTGGTGGGAGGTGAGGGCAGAACTACTTCTGAAGCTCTTCCCACAATCAGGGCACTTGTAGGGTCTCTCTCTTGTGTGGATAAACTGGTGGGAGTAAAGTGCGGAACTGTGTTTAAAGCTCCTTGGACATTCGGGACAATTAAAGGGTCTCTCTCCTGTGTGGACGTGCTGGTGGCTGATGAGGTGGGAACTTCTTTTGAAGCTCTTCCCACACTCAGAGCACTTGTAGGGTCTCTCTCCTGTGTGGATGGGCTGGTGGACAATGAGGTTGGAACTGCTGCTGAAGCACTTCCCACACTCTGAGCACTTAAACGGTCTCTCTCCCGTGTGGATGCGTTGATGTACTGTAAGGTGGGCTCTCCATTTGAAGCTCTTTCCACAAGCAGAGCACTTGTACAGTCTCTCCCCTGAGCGTACGTGATGGTTTTTAACGAGTCTGGAATACCTTTTAGCGCTTTTCGCACACTCATTGCTTGAGTTGTGTTTTTTCTTCTGGCGTACTTCCCTCTTCCTGGCCTCTTCAGGCTGCTGTTGACCTGCACTGAGTTCCAGCGGGTTCCTTGCTCTCTTTCCTGGATAGTTTCCCAGTGGCTGCTTGAAGTGTTCTCCTTGCTTCAGGCCCCCTTGGACATCCCTTCTGCTTATTCCCACAGAGACATTACCCCACTGCCTCCGGACCACACCGACTTCCTGCAGATTCTCCTTTGGTTTTGTGATCTCATCTCCACCTGGATGACAGAGGAAACCCAGAAATAGCACACGGTGCCCCAAATATTCCCCAGCTTTCCTTTTGATCCACCGCCTCACCTGGGCTTAGGTCTCCTGGCACGGCCTCCGGGCTACGCACATCTGGGATCCAGGGGTCTTCCCCTCCTTCAAGCAGGGAGATCAGCCCGGGTTTGGGGGCTGGAAGTGAAGCTTCAATGACAGAAACAGGGGAGATGAGAGCATTTCCATCATTGCGGCACAGTGACTGTTCAACATCTCCACTGTGTGTCCCTCCCCACGGAGAAAGCACCATTTGGGCCTGAATGACAGTGGGGCCACAACTGCCTTTGGAGCAAAGAAAGCTTTTACATCTCTGGAAATTATGAAGGGATATTTGCTTTAAAATTAACTTTACAACAGCATGCTTACTTGCTTACAATATATCAGTGAGCATGGCATCAAAATATTTATGGCAATTGAATGGAAAATCCTAAATTCTAAAGGAGTAACCAGCAAGTCGTCCAGCAGCTGGAGCTGGTGGCCTCATACAGTGCAACAACACAAGGGCTGTTTGCAGGAATCTGATCATCCCCCTTCCTGCTGCTGCTTACGAGCCAGCACTGACTCTGAGGCTTTTATCACAGTGCTGAGCACAAGAAGGCCTCGTGAAACTCATGCTACTCTGTGTTTCCTTTGTGCTGTCACAGTGGTGTTACTCAATATGTAACTGCATGGCAGTTATTCAAGACCCGGCATGCAGAGGCTCATCCTGCACAGCCCATGGAGCCCTAACGAGGAGGAAAGGCAGCAAAGCCCTCACCCAGCCAGGCCACGCACTGGTACGTCTCCAGCATCACGTCCCGGTAGAGCGCTCGCTGCGCAGGGTCCAGCAGCGCCCACTCCTCCCTGCTGAAATACACGGCCACCTCCGCAAAGCTCACGGGCTCCTGCAAGCAAAGAGGCTCCTTGCTGGCAACAGCCAAGGCCCAGGGAAGCAGCTCGCACACGACACAAACTCCCGTCCCAGCCGCTTCTCCGGCCCCAGCACACGCATGCTGCCTGAGGGCACCTCCCTCTCCCCCTGCATTCACATCCCTCGCCCCTTGGCCTCTCCTGCCTGCTTCCCACAGCCCCTACCTGACACGGATGTGCTGTGGCCATTTGCTGCTCTCCTGCAGCCTGGGATGATCACGCCTGGAAGGCACAAGTTGAACTGGAGCCTGCAGGGACAAGAGAAAGGGTCATCTCACCCCAGAACAGGGAGCAGCCCAAGCACCCCTCGAGCTCTCCTGCACAGCAGCGCGCTGCACGACAGATCTGCGACTCAAGCAGGGATGGCTCTCGAGGTCACAGCTGCACAGAGATCCCTCGCAGCTTGATGTCGAGATTCCTTCTTGATACAGATCTTCTGTAAGACACTCGTGGTTACTTTGGAGCTTTGTGAGTTTCTCTAAGGTTATGTCTTAGTGTGACTGGGAACATAGGATTCCTCCCACATAAAGCCTTGGCTAAGCCAGGGACTCAGAGTGGACCCAGCCATGTCCAGGCTCCTCACCTTCGTGGGTTGAGAAGGTTAGGTATGATGTGGGAGCACTCTGAGCCTTGGGACTCCTTGAGCCAGTGTCAATCCAACTCGGTTCTGGGAAGCTGAGCGTGCAGTTCCGGCAGCAGTGTTAGGATTACCAATGGAAATGGAAGTGACTGTTGCGTATCAAACTGCCACAGCCAGTGTTGGCTCCCAGGTGAGAAACGTATGTCAAACACACACTCTGCAATCATACATTGCCACAAAACGCTGTTCCCAACCCCCACAGAAACAGGGAGGCTGCTGTGCATGTACTTCATGCAGCTGCTGACCTCCGTGAACCAAAAACCACCAACGTTCCCCAATACTCCTTTTCTGCTGCGGCACAGGCTGGAAGTTCTGATGTTACAGCACATTTGGACAAAAAACAAAGATCTCTCATTCTCACCCACAATCCTTTAGGCCACACTTACGGGGCTTTTACTGTTGACCTCCTTTGCAAAATGCAAAAGGAGAAGTGGCCTCAACGGATGAAGAGAAGGCTGAGGTACTGAATGAGTTCTTGGCCTCAGTCTCCACTGGCAGCCAGGACTCCAGTATTTCTCACCTCCCTGAGCCCTGCATCCCTAAACCTCCAGCTGGGGACCGGGGGAGTAAATCCCTCCCCACTGTAACTCGGACTGCAAGTCCGACACCGCCTCATCAGACTGAATGCAGAAGTTTGCTGGAGACACCCAGCTGAGCGCTGCGGTTGACACGGTGGAAGGAAGGGATGCCATCCTGAGGGACCTCAACAGGCTTGAAAGGGGGGCCCGGGTGAACCTCATGAGGTTCAACACCGCAAAGTGCAAGGTTTGGCACTGGGGCCCGAGGAATCCCACCCATACATACAGACTGGGAGGAGCAGTCCTGGAGAGCAGCCCTGCAGAGAAGGACCTGGCAGTCCTCAAGGATGAAAAACTTCACGTGAGCCAGTTGTGTGCTCTTGCAGCTTGGAAACAAAATGGTATCCGGGGCTCCAGTAGAAAACGGGTGGCCAGCAGGGACAGGGAGCTGATTGTCCCTCTCTACTCTGCCCCCCGGAGGCCCCATCTGCAGTACTGTGCGCAGGCCTGGAGCCCCCAGTACACAAAGGAGAGAGAGCTGGTGGAGAGGGTGCAGAGGAGGGACAAAAAGATGATCAGAGGGCTACAAAGACAGGCTGAGGGAGCTGGGCTTGTTCAGCCTGGAGAAAAGAAGGCTGAGGGGTGACCTCATTGCAGCCTTCCAGGACCTAAAGGGAGCCCATAAACAGGAGGGGAGGGGAGGCAACTCTGTGAACGGGCAGATAGCAGCAGCACAAGGGGAAATGGTTTGAAGCTGAAGGAGGGCAGCTGCAGGTTGGGTGTCAGGGGGAAGTTCTTTACTCTGAGAGTGGTGAGGTGCTGGAACAGCTGCCCAGAGAGGCTGTGGATGCCCCGTCCATCCCTGGAGGTGTTCAAGGCCGGGCTGGATGGGGCCCTGGGCAGCCTGGGCTGCTATGAAACGTGGAGGTTGGTGGCCGTGATAGCAGCAGCGGGGCTGGAGCTTCATGAACCGCGAGGTCCCTTCCAACCCGGGCCATGGTGTGATGCTCCGCTCTTCCTCCCCAGCAGCACCCAAATGGATGGCAAATGGAAACGCCGTGCCCACGCTGCCACGGGGTGAGGGAGGAAAGGGTGACGCGCTCCGCCCCGCTCCGCCTCACCTGCTCTGCTGGGAAGAGGCGGCCGTTCTCCTGGAAGCGGCACCGACGGCTCCGTCTCTGCCCACAGCGCTGAGCGCCGTCCCGGGATGAGCCGGGAGCAGCAGCCCGGGAGGCGACACAGCGGCAACGGTGCCGCTCGGAGAGACCTCCAGGAGAGGGGAGGGGAGGGGAGAAGAGGAGAGCAGGAGAGGGGAGGGCAGGGCAGGGCAGAGCGAGGCGTGGGGGACACAGAGCAGCGGAGCCAAGCGAAGGCTGAGTCCCGTCCCGTCCCGTCCTGTCCCGCCCCGCCGGAAGACACGCCGTCCGTGGCCGTGAGGGAAGAGGAGTTCCGGGCTCAGTTGGGCTGGGACGACCGGCGGGGCTGGGCCGCTGGCCGGGCGGGTGGCCGCCACTGGGTTTGGGCAGTGTGGCATACAGCATTTGGTTGCGTTTCATTGGTAACAAAAAGCACCTCACCGCCTTCCTTAAGGAGGGTCTGTGTACGTGTAGTTCTGTCTCCGGGCTCCTATCGCTCACGTGCTGAGCAGTCCTTTCTCGGCCAGGCAGCCCCGTCCCTTGTGGGCACTGCTCTTTGTTCTCCGGGCCGTGCACCTTCTCCCCGGTGGGGGGAGGGGAAGGAATGTGCGGGTGGGGGGATGTTGGCTGCATCTGAGTGAGGAGGAGTTGAGGTACCGCCTTCTCTTCCCTTCCCTTCCCTTCCCTTCCCTTCCCTTCCCTTCCCTTCCCTTCCCTTCCCTTCCCTTCCCTCCCCTCCCCTCCCCTCTTGTGTCCATTTCTGGCCAATTTTTGTTAATATCCAAATAACTTTGTCAGGACAGTATCTCTGAGAATGCAGATTTTATTCCCAATTGCAGTGGCAGGCATCCCACAAGCAGAAGAGAGTGCTTATGGGGACAGACATGACAGCTTTTGTACCTTGTTCCGCCCCCCCCTCCCCCCACCCCTTCCCTCCCCTGTTTCCCCACTGGCTGGGTCCTCCAGGTTCACAATCTTATCAAAAGGTTTACATTTGTTAATCACTTGTTAATTCGTGTGTCATGTGGTGTCAGTCAGTAGCAGTCCTTTTGTCTCTAACATGTCTCAGTACCCTTCTCATTCGTACTGATGTGGTGATTTTCTTCAGAGTCTTTGTTAGACAAAGAGTATGGAGGGAGGTGCCAGATGTTCCTCAATATGTTCTTCAGGCACTCCCTAAGGAGTTGTCCTTTTAATTTGTGCAGGACGTTCTTGCAATGTGTGTGACATATATTTTTTTTTCATGCAGTCTATACATAAGTTGTTACTGGCATATATATGTATGCTGTTAATTGTTCAACTTCTCCTTTAATTCTCTGTTGCTCAGGCCCTGTCTATCCAGCACCAAAAGCTAGCAGTTTTCCAACATCAAGGGGTTTGTGATTTGCAAAGATATCTATTACGTCTACCTGGCCTTTAACTGAAGGCCCAGATGTGTTTCAGAAAGCTGGACAGACAGGAGCTTCAGTCTTTGTGCTTATAACTTACTCCATCTACCTAATCTCGATGGATATATCTATATCTATATGTATGTATATACTATTTTACTTATATACTGAGTATGCGTTTCTGGGGAAGGTTTATCTAGAGGACGAGCAATGCAAAGTACCAGAGAACCCTGCTAAAGTAGAAAGACCCCTGAAAAGAGGTATTAATTGTAATAAAGGACCCAAATGGTAGCAGAGGCCATGAAATTAACCAAATTCTTATCTTGTTCTGATTGGGGAACAACATTCAATTCCCACACTCCCACCATACAGGCAATAGCCTTCCCTTTCTCACAACTCACTCCAGTCTCTTTTGCCACGTCCTTTAGCCATCCCACAACAGCTTTGGGAGACTGCAAAGCTCCTCAGCACAGATCTGCCCTTTTGCAGTCAGGCATGCCTTACAGCTCCTCAACACCTCGAGCAAGGAGAGCCATGGAGATTGGGCTGATTCTGTGGACACAATTAGCGGGTAGATTCGAACCATTTGGTTCCCCATCTGTGTCATCCTAGGAATTGCAATCCCACCTATGCAGGTGAGTTTCTACAGGGGAGATAAGAGGTGACTGTCCTTGCACACTGCCCTGGCAGAAACGTGCCACCTGGCAGAGGGTTTCCAGTGGCTGTGACACATCCCACTCTGGACTCTCCTTTGAGTGTCCGCTCAACACCTTGACTGCAGCTGACAGAGAGCAACATGCAGAATTCGCATCCGAAGAGGAGAAAGAAGAGCAGCAGAGAAGAAGAAGGATTTTGGCTGCAGAGCTCATCCTCTACTCAAGGGATTTGTAAGGTTCAAAACACAAAGCCACAGGTCGTAACCAGGGTGGGGCTTTGGCTGAAGCTCTTCACAAGTTTGAGGTTCTGCAGGATCTGTACCTTCTGTGGCAGTGCCGGTCGCTAATGAGGCTGGAACTGCTTCTGAAGGTTCCCAGAGTCTTGGGGAGCTTCTACAGCCGTTGTGCTCTGTGGGTGCGCTTGTGAGTGTTGAGATGAGATCTGCGTTTAAAGCTCTTTGCACACTCCAGACACTGAAAGGGTCTCTGTCCTGTGTGGATGCGATGGTGCTGCTTCAATTCAG
Organism: Gallus gallus; assembly: GCF_016699485.2. Lineage (NCBI taxonomy): Eukaryota > Metazoa > Chordata > Aves > Galliformes > Phasianidae > Gallus > Gallus gallus. The sequence goes on along the minus strand of NC_052560.1, from coordinate 430,414 downwards.
AACTGCGTTTGAAGCTCTTCCCACACTCAGGACACTGAAAGGGTCTCTCTCCTGTGTGGATGCGATGGTGGCAGGTGAGGTTAGAATTGCTTTTGAAGCCCTTCCCACACTCAGAGCACTTGTATGGTCTCTCCCCTGTGTGGATGCGCTGGTGCAGCTTCAATTCAAACTTCGTTTTGAAGCCCTTCCCACACTCAGAGCACTGAAAGGGTTTCTCTCCTTTGTGGATACGTTGGTGGCAGGTGAGATGGGAACTGCTGTTGAAGCTCTTCCCACACTCAGGACACTGAAAGGGTCTCTCTCCTGTGTGGATGCGTTGGTGGTAGGTGAGGTGGGAACTTCTGCTGAAGCTCTTCCCACACTCAGAGCACTTGCAGGGCCTCTCCCCTGTGTGGATGCGCTGGTGCAGCTTTAACTCGCATCTTCTTTTGAAGCTCTTCCCACACATGGAACACTGAAAGGGTCTCTCCTGTCTGTGCATGCGCAGGTGCTGCTTCAAGTCAGAACGGCGTTTGAAGCACTTCACACACTCAGAGCACTGAAAGGGTCTCTCCTCTCTGTGGATGCGTTGGTGGCAAGTAAGGTTGCAACTGCTGTTGAAGCCCTTCCCACACTCAGAGCACTGAAAGGGTCTCTCTCCTGTGTGGATGCGTTGGTGGCGGGTAAGGTTGTAACTGCTGTTGAAGCTCTTCCCACACTCAGAGCACTTGTACAGGCTCTGCGTTGCGTGCATGCACTGGTGGTTAATGACACTGGAATTTATTTCCAAGCTTTTCCCACACTCAGTGCATGGATTCTGCTTTTTCATCTGACACACATCCTTGCTCCTGGGCTCTACGTCCTGCTTTTCACCTATGTTGAAGTCCAGTGGGCTCCTTCCTTTCTCTTCCAGATGCTCTCCCAGTGCCTTCTTGATGTGCTCACCCTGACCTTGCTCCAGGCCTCCTGGGACATCCCTTCTGATTTCTCCCACACAGGCACTGCCCCACCGCCTTTCGGCCACACCACTTTCCTGCACATCCTCCAGTATATCTGTAATCCCAGTTCCTGCTGGAGGAAAGAGGAAATCCAGAAATTGCACACGGTGCCCAAAATAAAACACAGACAGAGAGGACTCTTCCAGCCCCAGCCTCCTCCTTCCCTCCCTCCAGCAACTCACCTGGGCTCAGGTCTCCTGGCACGGCCTCCGGGCTACGCACATCTGGGATCCAGGGGTCTTCCCCTCCTTCAAGCAGGGAGATCAGCCCGGGTTTGGGGGCTGGAAGTGGAGCTTCAATGACAGAAACAGGGGAGATGAGAGCATTTCCATCATTGCGGCACAGTGACTGTTCAACATCTCCACTGTGTGTCCCTCCACATGGAGAAAGCACTATTTGGGCCTGAATGACACTGGGGCCACAGCTTCCTTTGGAGCAAAGAAAGCTTTTACATCTCTAGATATTATGAAGGGATATTTGCTTTAAAATTAACATTACAACAGCATGCTTACTTGCTTACAATATATCAGTGAGCATGGCATCAAAATATTTATGGCAATTGAATGGAAAATCCTAAATTCTAAAGGAGTAACCAGCGAGTCATCTCTTAGTTGGAGCTGGTGGCACCATGCAATGCAACAACACAAGGGCTGTTTGTAGGAAACTGATCATCCCACTTCCTGCTGCTGCTTACGAGCCAGCACTGACTCTGGGGCTTTTATCACAGTGCTGAGCACAATAAGGCCTCCTGAAACTCATGCTACTCTGTGTTTCCTTTGTTGCTGTCACAGTGGTGTTAGTCAATATGTAACTGCATGGCAGTTATTCAAGGCCCGGCATGCAGAGGCTCATTCAGCACACCCAAAGCAGACCTAATGAGGAGGAAAGGCAGCAAAGCCCTCACCCAGCCAGGCCACGCACTGGTACGTCTCCAGCATCACGTCCCGGTAGAGCGCTCGCTGCGCAGGGTCCAGCAGCGCCCACTCCTCCCTGCTGAAATACACGGCCACCTCCGCAAAGCTCACGGGCTCCTGCAAGCAAAGAGGCTCCTTGCTGGGAACAGCCAAGGCCCAGGGAAGCAGCTCGCACACGACACAAACTCCCGTCCCAGCCGCTTCTCCGGCCCCAGCACACGCATGCTGGCTGAGGGCACCTCCCTCTCCCCCTGCATTCACATCCCTCGCCCCTTGGCCTCTCCTGCCTGCTTCCCACAGCCCCTACCTGACACCGATGTGCTGTGGCCATTTGCTGCTCTCCTGCAGCCTGGGATGATCACGCCTGGAAGGCACAAGTTGAACTGGAGCCTGCAGGGACAAGAGAAAGGGCAGGGCAGCTGGCAGGCAACGCAGCAGTCCCTGTCCCAGCTCAGCCCTCGCCAGCCCATCTGCAGGGCACTGCCTCTGGGATGGCACACCAGGCCTGGCACAGGAAGACAACCAGCAACAGCACTGCTAACGCTCTGGCTCAAAGAGATGAACCATCACAAAGCTGTCTCAAACTAGGGGGCCGAGAGAACTCATAGCTGACACTCACTTCAACAGCTGAGGGCACACGGACTGCGTGCCTAAAAACAAAGCAAGGCAAGGAGTCGGTCATCTCACCCCAAAACAGGGAGCAGCAAAAGCACCCCTCGAGCTCTCCTGCACAGCAGCGCGCTGCACGACAGGATCTGCCCTCGAGCAGGGATGGCTCTCGAGGTCACAGCTGCACAGAGATCCCTCGCAGCTTGATGTCGAGACTCCTTCTTGATACAGATCTTCTGTATTAGACTCGTGGTTACTTTGGAGCTTTGTGAGTTTCTCTAATGATATGTCTTAGTGTGACTGGGAACATAGGATTCAGACTGGACCCAGCCATATCCAAGCTCCTTACCTTTGTGCCTTGAGAAGGTTACGTCGGATGTGGGAGCACTCTGAGCCTTGGGACTCCTTGAGCCAGTGTCAATCCAACTCGGTTCTGGGAAGCTGAGCGTGCAGTTCAGGCAGCAGTGTTAGGATTACCAATGGAAATGGAACCAACTGTTGCGTATCAAACTGCCAAAGCCTGTGTTGGCTCCCAGGTGAGAAACGTATGTCACACATTCACTCTGCAATCATACATTGCCACAAAACGCTGTTCCCAACCCCCACAGAAACAGGGAGGCTGCTGTGCATGTACTTCATGCAGCTGCTCACCTCCGTGAATCAAAAACCACCGACGTTCCCCAATACTCCTTTTCTGCTGCGGCACAGGCTGGAAGTTCTGATGTTAGAACATATTTGGACAAAAAACAAAGATCTCTCATTCTCACCCACAGTCCTTTAGGCCACACTTACGGGGCTTTTACTGTTGACCTCTTTTGCAAAATGCAAAAGGAGAAGTGGCCTCAACGGATGAAGAGAAGGCTGAGGTACTGAATGAGTTCTTGGCCTCAGCCTCCACTGGCAGCCAGGACTCCAGTATTTCTCACCTCCCTGAGCCCTGCATCCCTAAACCTCCAGCTGGGGACCGGGGGAGTAAATCCCTCCCCACTGTAACTCGGACTGCAAGTCCGACACCGCCTCATCAGACTGAATGCAGAAGTTTGCTGGAGACACCCAGCTGAGCGCTGCGGTTGACACGGTGGAAGGAAGGGATGCCATCCTGAGGGACCTCAACAGGCTTGAAAGGGGGGCCCGGGTGAACCTCATGAGGTTCAACACCGCAAAGTGCAAGGTTTGGCACTGGGGCCCGAGGAATCCCACCCATACATACAGACTGGGAGGAGCAGTCTTGGAGAGCAGCCCTGCAGAGAAGGACCTGGGGGTCCTCAAGGATGAAAAACTTCACGTGAGCCAGCTGTGTGCTCTTGCAGCTTGGAAATAAAACGTCATCCTGGGCTCCAGCACAAAACGGGTGGCCAGCAGGGACAGGGAGCTGATTGTCCCTCTCTACTCTGCCCTCCGGAGGCCCCACCTGGAGTACTGTGCGCAGGCCTGGAGCCCCCAGTACACAAAGGAGAGAGAGCTGGTGGAGAGGGTGCAGAGGAGGGACAAAAAGATGATCAGAGGGCTACAAACACAGGCTGAGGGAGCTGGGCTTGTTCAGCCTGGAGAAAAGAAGGCTGTGGGATGACCTCATTGCAGCCTTCCAGGACCTAAAGGGAGCCCATAAACAGGACGGGAGGGGAGGCAACTCTGTGAAAGGGCAGATAACAGCAGCACAAGGGGAAATGGTTTGAAGCTGAAGGAGGGCAGCTGCAGGTTGGGTGTCAGGGGGAAGTTCTTTACTCTGAGAGCGGTGAGGTGCTGGAACAGCTGCCCAGAGAGGCTGTGGATGCCCCGTCCATCCCAGGAGGTGTTCAAGGCCGGGCTGGATGGGGCCCTGGGCAGCCTGGGCTGCTATGAAACGTGGAGGTTGGTGGCCCTGATTGCAGCAGCGGGGTTGGAGCTTCATGAACCGCGAGGTCCCTTCCAACCCAGGCCATGGTGTGATCCTCCGCTCTTCCTCCCCAGCAGCACCCAAATGGATGGCAAATGGAAACGCCGTGCCCACGCTGCCACGGAGTGAGGGAGGAAAGGGTGACGCGCTCCGCCCCGCTCCGCCTCACCTGCTCTGCTGGGAAGAGGCGGCCGTTCTCCTGGAAGCGGCACCGACGGCTCCGTCTCTGCCCACAGGGCTGAGCGCTGTCCCGGGATGAGCCGGGAGCAGCAGCCCGGGAGGCGACAAAGCACCAAAGGCGCCGCTCGGAGAGACCTCCAGGGGAGGGGAGAGGAGGAGAGAAGAGGAGAGCAGGAGAGGGGAGGGCAGGGCAGGGCAGAGCGAGGCGTGGGGGACACAGAGCAGCGGAGCCAAGCGAAGGCTGAGTCCCGTCCCGTCCCGTCCCGCCCCGCCGGAAGACACGCCGTCCGTGGCCGTGAGGGAAGAGGAGTTCCGGGCTCAGTTGGGCTGGGACGACTGCCTGGGCCGGGCCGCTGGATTTGGGCAGAGTGGCACACAGCATTTGGTTGCGTTTCATTGGTAACAAAAAGCACCTCACCGCCTTCCTTAAGGAGGGTCTGTGTACGTCCAGTTGTATCTCCGGGCTCCTATCGCTCACGTGCTGAGCAGTCCTTTCTCGGCCAGGCAGCCCCGTCCCTTGTGGGCACTGCTCTTTGTTCTCCGGGCCGTGCACCTTCTCCCCGGTGGGGGGAGGGGAAGGAATGTGTGGGTGGGGGGATGTTGGCTGGATCTGAGTGAGGAGGAGTTGAGGTACCGCCTCCCCTCCCCTCCCCATTTCTGGCCTACCACCACACAAGCAATAGCCTTTTACTTATATACTGAGTATGCGTTATTGGGGAAGGTTTATCTAGAGGACGAGCAATGCAAAGTACCTGAGAACCCTGCTAAAGTAGAAAGACCCCTGAAAAGAGGTATTAATTGTAATAAAGGACCCAAATGGTAGCAGAGGCCATGAAATTAACCAAATTCTTATCTTGTTCTGATTGGGGAACAACATTCAATTCCCACACTCCCACCACACAGGCAATAGCCTTCCCTTTTTCACAACTCACTCCAGTCTCTTTTGCCACGTCCTTTAGCCATCCCACAACAGCTTTGGGAGACTGCAAAGCTCCTCAGCACAGATCTGCCCTTTGGCAGTCAGGCATGCCTTACAGCTCCTCAACACCTCGAGCAAGGAGAGCCATGGAGATTGGGCTGATTGTGTGGACACAATTAGCGGGTAGATTCGAACCATTTGGTTCCCCTTCTGTGTCATCATAGGAATTCCATGTTGGAAACATCAGGAATGCATCCACACCAATCAGTGCTGATGATGGCACAAGCGCCCCCCTGGGCAGCGGTCCATTTGTCCAGTGCCCCGTGATTCTCTAGGACAGCTTTTCACACCAGTAGTGCTGCCATTCAGCAGAGTGATGTGCAGCTTGTGGTGAGAAGACAGCCCTGGCACAGAACCACCAAGCAGTGCGTTTAGCTGGATGTCTGGTGAGAAAGGCATGGCAGTTGGTGTCAGTGGTCTGACTGTCACAGGCTGGTTTGGCTGCAATGGTGTCAGATACTCTCTCTTCTCAGGAGAAGAAAAAATACTCTCCGTTTGGTAGGATGTTTTGTTGTTTGATTTTTGTGTTTGTTTCAAGTAAGCCATCCCATTTATTTGAGGTGTGCGTACCATCCCATTAACGCCTTCCGGTTCTGCACTTCCTTACCTGAGCAATGTGAGCCATTATTGTAGAGGAAATGGACCTGGGGGTATTGATTGATGCTAGACTGAACGTGAGCCAGCAGTGTTGCCAGAAATACTGTGGAATATTTTTTGGTCGTTTTTGATTCAGGGAGGAGCGGTTCAGTTCTCCTTTGCTTTATATGTTACTTGCAAACTTGACACTATGCTGATAACAGTGTTATATTTATGGATATAATACAGCTATGCTGCAGTGATTTAGCAGTGACATAACAAGATTGTCACAAGTGCTTCAAAAGGGCTTCCCACCTCACCTTCCACCAGCACATCCATGCAGAAGAGAGACCCTTTCAGTGCCCTGTGTGTGGGAGGAGCTTCAAAAGCAGTTCTGCATTGAAGCGCCAACAGCGCATCCACACAGGAGAGATTCTTTCAGTGTCCGGAGTGTGCAAAGAGCTTTAAACGCAGATCTCAACTCAACACCCACAAGCACATCCACAGAGCCCAGGGGCTGTAGAAGCACCCCAAGACTCTGGGAACCTTCAGAAGCAGTTCCAGCCCTGTTACCTACCAGCACTGCCGCTAAAGATACAGATCCTGCAGAGCCTCAAACGCGTGAAGAGCTTCAGTCAAAGCCCCAGCCTGGACACCACCTGTGGCTTTTTGTGGTGAACCTGTACTTTCTGAGTGCACTGATGAACGTGAGAGAAGGGTCAGGAGAGCAGTAACGTGGCTCCTGGAGGTTTTCTGAGAATCATCGGTAGTGGAAAGGGAAGGGGGTGAATAAAGTAGCTGAGTTGTTCTGGAGCTTTCTTCACTGTAGTCTTGTTTCTTGTTCTTAAAGTGAATGTCAGCATGTGGAATGGGGAGAGGGAAAGGTGCAAGCAGGTTTTGGTTTGGGTGCCGACTCCAGCCCACTGCTTGCTTCTGGGGAAGCCATTTCTTTCACACAACCCTATCATCCTTCCTAACCGCGCTGCATGTAGGTTCTGCTGCTCTTCCTGAATGCTTTAATCAGGAGCTTGGGGCAGCTGTGAGACACCAAGCCTCGGTTGTTTCCAGTAGACCCACAGAAAGCTGAGCTTGTTCTTCCTAAATGCACCATCCCAAGTTTCAGGCGGTGTTGGAAGCAGAAGGCAGTTCAAAGACACAGTGTGTGCAAGCAGCTCACCTGCCCAGCACTGGGATATCAGAGCGCTCTCCAATGCATGCTTGCCTTGTAAGTGATCCCTTTTGAGCATGAAGGGTTTTGCTTTGACCTTGGGAAGGTGTGCCCGAGACCTCCTGCAGCAGGGCCTTCACATTTGCTGGGCTCAGCTAAAGCTGCTGTGCTTGGAATGCAGTTTGCAGGAAGTGGAGGCTGGTTTTGGTGAGCTAGTGAAGCCAGCAGGAGCTTGCCCATGTCCTCAGGTGAGGTTCTGTGAAGGCTCCCTGACGTCCCAGCAAACTGCAAGGAGATGATGATTGCAGTACCGAGGAGCGCTGCTTCCTCCATGCCAGGGAGCTGGGGCCTGGTCTGGTGCAGGAGAGGTACAGCAGGGCCCTGGGGGTTGGAGGAGCCCAATGCGTGGGGAGGAAACTAGCAGCTGGGAGGGGTGGGGATCCCCAGCAACAGGAGGCAGCAGCCCAGCCAGGAGCTGGGATGGTTTACTTTTAAGCTGCATCCACTAATTCCTGTCAAGTGGCATCAGTCACGTCTCTTCTCTTTCCTTTTAGTTGGAAGTATCATTTAGTTTAGTAGGCATTCTCACTATTTTGTGTTTGTTTGTTTGTTTGTTTGTTTTACATCACCATGTTCTCAGAAGCAATGAGCAGGTTTTCCCTGAACAGGAAATAAAAATGAAGAAGTTTTTCCACTTTTACTCCCTGAAAAATCACTTGAACTGCTGATGTCCCCCACTGTTTTGTCACACATCGTGTTTAGTTGCACTAAGGGTTAGAAAACTTGTTTTATTTCCTCTCCTCCTGAACTTCCCTGCTTTCCCTCTGCTGTGGGGAAAGTCCTGCTGCTGCAGACATGAGTCCCTGCAGAGTTGTGAGCACAGCGCCCCATCTGCAGGAACAGGAGCATTTCAGATGGGGGCATGGAGGAGGGGGACTGCCATTCTCGGGGTGGGCGTTCACCCAGGGGGGCATGGAGGGAGGGCTTTGTCCTGTCTGCTTCAACCAACACTTGTATCCAGCCAGCAGAAGGCTGTGCCCTCGGTGTCCCACGTGAGCTCTGCATGGAGCTTACAGTTGGCTGTGAGGTGGTGGAGAGCCTCTGGGCTCCGATTAAGGGACAAGGAAGTAAAGTGATTGCCTACTACATGCCACCCAGCCAGGACAATGATCCCAATCAATTCTTCTTTAAGGAATTAGGGGATATGTCTGGAACAGCATCACTTGCCCTAGGCACTGTAGGCCATCAGTGCTGGTCACTTGTTAAGAGGCAGCTCCTAAGAGCACAGGTGCAGGCACTTTCAAAGTGGATAATTTCATCCCAGTTTCCCAGAAGAGCAGAAAAGTCAACCTTTGTAATTACAAACCTTGGAGGCAAAGCTTGAGCTGTCAGCTTGTGCAGAAAGAATCACTTGCATCGTCCTTTTCCACACACCTCCTTTCTGTTGTTCATTCAACACTGTCACGCCCTGCATGTGAATGTAGGTAGAGGTGAGCAGATTCACAGCCCCTCCAGTTAGATGAAGGGGAACCAACACTCAGGAATCATACACAGGTAGAAAGAAAAGAACCACTTTATTGGGAGATGTCTACAAAACATTTATCCTACGTTTCCACCTTCTCCCCATTTTATTTGTCTAAGCGGTATGGTTTCCAGGAACGCCAAGTATGCCTTGAGTTAGGAAAAACAAGAAGAGAAAAAGAAAGAAAAGGAAGAAGAGAAATTAAAGGGGGCAGGGAGATCACCAGTCCTGGATCCAGCACCAAGCCTGCTGATGGGGATGCTCCACGTGGCACAGAGTGGAAGCAGCAGCACCTTGAAGCAGGGCCAGCAGCAGAGGTAGGGCAAACCCAACCTCCCCCCAGCACCTAGTTATAATACCAAAGGAAAAAGATGAGATACCATCAGCCCCTACTTGGAATTGGAGTTGCCTCCTGTCCTAGACACTGGACTATATCCAAATCAGAGGAAGTCACGCCAGGCCCTCTCCTGAAACTTGACCAGTTCTGGGGTGTTGTTCTGGACTCTTCCAGCATTGGCTGATACATCAGTCCAGTTAAGGGAAGGGCCACTCAGCTCCTCCCTGTGACTTCATTGTCTCTCAGGGCATTGTTCCGCCTCACATTAACAGGTGCTCACCTCTCACCCCACACACCAACCCACGGCTCAAACATTCTGAGGTCTCCTTCACTGCACATAGGGCTTAGCAGGCAAAAAGGAAGAGAGATGGGAAGGCCTACCATGAGAAACAAAAACCCACACCATATCCTAAGACTGATATTCACAAGCCATTTCCCCCACCCGTGCATCCCGGTGATTTTGGCAGTGATGTCAAATGGCCTTGGTTACGGTAGTGGTGGCATTGTGGATGGTGATGCAGCATTCTCCTCCAGTTCCGTTCAACATCCCTCACACCCCGTGTTCTTTTAACAGCAATATGTCTTGCCCTGGATACTTGCTGAACCTGTACGCTTGATTGTCCAAAAACACGTTCTGTCCAGCTACTGAGCACATGGACCTACCAAGTTAGATTCTCCAGGGCAAGCTGGTGTCCGGTAATAACTCTGCTTGGTGCTCATGTTGCTTCAAACAGCAGAGGCGCTGTCATACCCCAGGTGTAATACTCAGGCCATTGGCCCAAATGAAGTCGCACCGCAGCACTGCTGTGCCAGGTGTGCTAGAGCTGCCGTATGAACTGGAGTCAAAGGCAGTCACGCGCTATGCCACTGATGTGCTTTTCTCAATCCCTCGGGCAGCATCGTGCAGGCCTCCACGTGCTTCCACTTGGAGGGGCGTGCAATACACCTGGAATCGACTGCCCAAGGGTGGAAACACAGCCCTACCGTTTGTCGTGGGCTGACCCAGACTGCACTGGAACAGGGGAAGCTCCTAAACACCTGCTGTACACTGACCACATCATCGCGTGGGGCAACACAGCAGAAGTCGTTTTTGAGAAAGGGAAGAAAATAATTCAAAACTTCTTGAAAGCCAGTTCTGCCATAAAGCAAAGCAAAGTCAAGGGACCTGCACTGGAGATTCTGTTCGTAGGAGTCAAATGGAAAGATGGATGTCGTCAGATCCCCGTGGATGTGGTCAATACAATAACTGCTCTGTCTCCTCCAACCAGCAAAAAGGAAACGCAAGCGTTCTCAGGTGCTGGGGGTCTCTGAAGAATGCACTGTCTGGATTACGGTCTGACTGTAAACCCTCTCTATGATGTGATCTGGAAGAAGACCCATTTCACGTGGGGCCGGAGCAGCAACAGCCTTTGAACAAATTAAACAGGCAATGGGTCATGCGGTAGCCCACGGGCCAGTCCAGACAGGACAAGACGTAAGAGATTCAGTCCACACAGCAGCCGGGGAGAACGGCCCCACTTGGAGCCTCTGGCAGAAAGCAGAGCAGTTCCCGGTGCGTCACTTGTCACATCATTCATATATAGGCACATTGCCATAACATTTATCCTTGTCCTCTTCTCTCTCTCAGTAAAAAGCTTCATCTCAACCTACAAGTTCTGCTTCACGGGGTGGTTTTTTTGTTCTCTCCTCCATCCCTAAGGGAGGGGAGGAGGGAGAATACTACTGCGTGGTGCTGAGCCGCCTGCTGGGCTAAACCATAACACGCTTCTATAGTCACTTTCTTCTGTGTACTTGTTTGTGGGAGTTGAGTCTAGAACTGCTTCTAAAGCTCTTCCCACACTCAGGGCACTTGTAGGGTCTCTCTCTTGTGTGGATGCGCTGGTGGCGGATGACATTGGAACTGCTTTTGAAGCCCTTCCCACACTCAGGGCACTTGTAGGGTCTCTCTCCTGTGTGGATGTGCAGGTGGTAGGTGAGGTGGGAACTCCTTTTGAAGCTCCTCGAGCACTCAGAGCACTTGAAGGGTCTCTCTCCTGAGTGGATGCTCTGGTGGGAGGTGAGGGCAGAACTACTTCTGAAGCTCTTCCCACAATCAGGGCACTTGTAGGGTCTCTCTCTTGTGTGGATAAACTGGTGGGAGTAAAGTGCGGAACTGTGTTTAAAGCTCCTTGGACATTCGGGACAATTAAAGGGTCTCTCTCCTGTGTGGACGTGCTGGTGGCTGATGAGGTGGGAACTTCTTTTGAAGCTCTTCCCACACTCAGAGCACTTGTAGGGTCTCTCTCCTGTGTGGATGGGCTGGTGGACAATGAGGTTGGAACTGCTGCTGAAGCACTTCCCACACTCTGAGCACTTAAACGGTCTCTCTCCCGTGTGGATGCGTTGATGTACTGTAAGGTGGGCTCTCCATTTGAAGCTCTTTCCACAAGCAGAGCACTTGTACAGTCTCTCCCCTGAGCGTACGTGATGGTTTTTAACGAGTCTGGAATACCTTTTAGCGCTTTTCGCACACTCATTGCTTGAGTTGTGTTTTTTCTTCTGGCGTACTTCCCTCTTCCTGGCCTCTTCAGGCTGCTGTTGACCTGCACTGAGTTCCAGCGGGTTCCTTGCTCTCTTTCCTGGATAGTTTCCCAGTGGCTGCTTGAAGTGTTCTCCTTGCTTCAGGCCCCCTTGGACATCCCTTCTGCTTATTCCCACAGAGACATTACCCCACTGCCTCCGGACCACACTGACTTCCTGCAGATTCTCCTTTGGTTTTGTGATCTCATCTCCACCTGGATGACAGAGGAAACCCAGAAATAGCACACGGTGCCCCAAATATTCCCCAGCTTTCCTTTTGATCCACCGCCTCACCTGGGCTTAGGTCTCCTGGCACGGCCTCCGGGCTACGCACATCTGGGATCCAGGGGTCTTCCCCTCCTTCAAGCAGGGAGATCAGCCCGGGTTTGGGGGCTGGAAGTGAAGCTTCAATGACAGAAACAGGGGAGATGAGAGCATTTCCATCATTGCGGCACAGTGACTGTTCAACATCTCCTCTGTGTGTCCCTCCCCACGGAGAAAGCACCATTTGGGCCTGAATGACAGTGGGGCCACAACTGCCTTTGGAGCAAAGAAAGCTTTTACATCTCTGGAAATTATGAAGGAATATTTGCTTTAAAATTAACTTTACAACAGCATGCTTACTTGCTTACAATATATCAGTGAGCATGGCATCAAAATATTTATGGCAATTGAATGGAAAATCCTAAATTCTAAAGGAGTAACCAGCAAGTCGTCCAGCATCTGTAGCTGGTTGCCTCATACAGTGCAGCAACACAAGGGCTGTTTGCAGGAATCTGATCATCCCCCTTCCTGCTGCTGCTTACTAGCCAGCACTGACTCTGAGGCTTTTATCACAGTGCTGAGCACAAGAAGGCCTCCTGAAACTCATGCTACTCTGTGTTTCCTTTGTGCTGTCACTGTGGTGTTACTCAATATGTAACTGCATGGCAGTTATTCAAGACCCGGCATGCAGAGGCTCATCCTGCACAGCCCATGGAGCCCTAACGAGGAGGAAAGGCAGCAAAGCCCTCACCCAGCCAGGCCACGCACTGGTACGTCTCCAGCATCACGTCCCGGTAGAGCGCTCGCTGCGCAGGGTCCAGCAGCGCCCACTCCTCCCTGCTGAAATACACGGCCACCTCCGCAAAGCTCACGGGCTCCTGCAAGCAAAGAGGCTCCTTGCTGGGAACAGCCAAGGCCCAGGGAAGCAGCTCGCACACGACACAAACTCCCGTCCCAGCCGCTTCTCCGGCCCCAGCACACGCATGCTGGCTGAGGGCACCTCCCTCTCCCCCTGCATTCACATCCCTCGCCCCTTGGCCTCTCCTGCCTGCTTCCCACAGCCCCTACCTGACACGGATGTGCTGTGGCCATTTGCTGCTCTCCTGCAGCCAGGGATGATCACGCCTGGAAGGCCCAAGTTGAACTGGAGTCTGCAGGGACAAGAGAAAGGGTCATCTCACCCCAAAACAGGGAGCAGCCCAAGCACCCCTCGAGCTCTCCTGCACAGCAGCGCGCTGCACGACAGATCTGCGACTCAAGCAGGGATGGCTCTCGAGGTCACAGCTGCACAGAGATCCCTCGCAGCTTGATGTCGAGATTCCTTCTTGATACAGATCTTCTGTAAGACACTCGTGGTTACTTTGGAGCTTTGTGAGTTTCTCTAAGGTTATGCCTTAGTGTGACTGGGAACATAGGATTCCTCCCACATAAAGCCTTGGCTAAGCCAGGGACCCGGAGTGGACCCAGCCATGTCCAGGCTCCTCACCTTCGTGGGTTGAGAAGGTTAGGTATGATGTGGGAGCACTCTGAGCCTTGGGACTCCTTGAGCCAGTGTCAATCCAACTCGGTTCTGGGAAGCTGAGCGTGCAGTTCCGGCAGCAGTGTTAGGATTACCAATGGAAATGGAAGCGACTGTTGCGTATCAAACTGCCAAAGCCACTGTTGGCTCCCAGGTGAGAAACGTATGTCACACATTCACTCTGCAATCATACATTGCCACAAAACGCTGTTCCCAACCCCCACAGAAACAGGGAGGCTGCTGTGCATGTACTTCATGCAGCTGCTGACCTCCGTGAACCAAAAACCACCGACGTTCCCCAATACTCCTTTTCTGCTGCGGCACAGGCTGGAAGTTCTGATGTTATAACATATTTGGACAAAAAACAAAGATCTCTCATTCTCACCCACAGTCCTTTAGGCCACACTTACGGGGTTTTACTGTTGACCTCCTTTGCAAAATGCAAAAGGAGAAGTGGCCTCAACGGATGAAGAGAAGGCTGAGGTACTGAATGAGTTCTTGGCCTCAGTCTCCACTGGCAGCCAGGACTCCAGTATTTCTCACCTCCCTGAGCCCTGCATCCCTAAACCTCCAGCTGGGGACCGGGGGAGTAAATCCCTCCCCACTGTAACTCGGACTGCAATTCCGACACCGCCTCATCAGACTGAATGCAGAAGTTTGCTGGAGACACCCAGCTGAGCGCTGCGGTTGACACGGTGGAAGGAAGGGATGCCATCCTGAGGGACCTCAACAGGCTTGAAAGGGGGGCCCGGGTGAACCTCATGAGGTTCAACACCGCAAAGTGCAAGGTTTGGCACTGGGGCCCGAGGAATCCCACCCATACATACAGACTGGGAGGAGCAGTCCTGGAGAGCAGCCCTGCAGAGAAGGACCTGGGGGTCCTGGAGGATGAAAAACTTCACATGAGCCAGCTGTGTGCTCTTGCAGCTTGGAAAGCAAACGGCATCCTGGGCTCCAGCAGAAAAGGGGTGGCCAGCAGGGACAGGGAGCTGATTGTCCCTCTCTACTCTGCCCTCCGGAGGCCCCATCTGGAGTACTGTGCGCAGGCCTGGAGCCCCCAGTACACAAAGGAGAGAGAGCTGGTGGAGAGGGTGCAGAGGAGGGCCACAAAGATGATCAGAGGGCTACAAAGACAGGCTGAGGGAGCTGGGCTTGTTCAGCCTGGAGAAAAGAAGGCTGAGGGGTGACCTCATTGCAGCCTTCCAGGACCTAAAGGGAGCCCATAAACAGGACGGGAGGGGAGGCAACTCTGTGAAAGGGCAGATAACAGCAGCACAAGGGGAAATGGTTTGAAGCTGAAGGAGGGCAGCTGCAGGTTGGGTGTCAGGGGGAAGTTCTTTACTCTGAGAGCGGTGAGGTGCTGGAACAGCTGCCCAGAGAGGCTGTGGATGCCCCATCCATCCCTGGTGGTGTTCAAGGCCGGGCTGGATGGGGCCCTGGGCAGCCTGGGCTGCTATGAAACATGGAGGTTGGTGGCCCTGATAGCAGCAGCGGGGTTGGAGCTTCATGAACCGCGAGGTCCCTTCCAACCCGGGCCATGGTGTGATCCTCCGCTCTTCCTCCCCAGCAGCACCCAAATGGATGGCAAATGGAAACGCCGTGCCCACGCTGCCACGGGGTGAGGGAGGAAAGGGTGACGCGCTCCGCCCCGCTCCGCCTCACCTGCTCTGCTGGGAAGAGGCGGCCGTTCTCCTGGAAGCGGCACCGACGGCTCCGTCTCTGCCCACAGGGCTGAGCGCCGTCCCGGGATGAGCCGGGAGCAGCAGCCCGGGAGGTGACACAGCGGCAACGGCGCCTCTCGGAGAGACCTCCAGGGGAGGGGAGGGGAGGGGAGGAGAGCAGGGCAGGAGAGGGCAGGGGAGGGCAGGGCAGAGCGAGGCGTGGGGGACACAGAGCAGCGGAGCCAAGCGAAGGCTGAGTCCCGTCCCGTCCCGCCCCGTCCCGTCTCGCCGGAAGACACGCCGTCCGTGGCCGTGAGGGAAGAGGAGTTCCGGGCTCAGTTGGGCTGGGACGACCGGCGGGGCTGGGCCGCTGGCCGGGCGGGTGGCCGCCACTGGGTTTGGGCAGTGTGGCACACAGCATTTGGTTGCGTTTCATTGGTAAAAAAAAGCACCTCACCGCCTTCCTTAAGGAGGGTCTGTGTACGTGTAGTTCTGTCTCCGGGCTCCTATCGCTCACGTGCTGAGCAGTCCTTTCTCGGCCAGGCAGCCCCGTCCCTTGTGGGCACTGCTCTTTGTTCTCCGGGCCGTGCACCTTCTCCCCGGTGGGGGGAGGGGAAGGAATGTGCGGGTGGGGGGATGTTGGCTGGATCTGAGTGAGGAGGAGTTGAGGTACTGCCTCCCCTCCCCTCCCCATTTCTGGCCTACCACCACACAAGCAATAGCCTTTTACTTATATACTGAGTATGTGTTATTGGGGAAGGTTTATCTAGAGGACGAGCAATGCAAAGTACCAGAGAACCCTGCTAAAGTAGAAAGACCCCTGAAAAGAGGTATTAATTGTAATAAAGGACCCAAATGGTAGCAGAGGCCATGAAATTAACCAAATTCTTATCTTGTTCTGATTGGGGAACAACATTCAATTCCCACACTCCCACCACACAGGCAATAGCCTTCCCTTTTTCACAACTCACTCCAGTCTCTTTTGCCACGTCCTTTAGCCATCCCACACTATAGCCATCACTCTGTCACCCATGGAAGGTCATAAAGCAGGTGTGTGTATTGCGGCACCGGCTGCCAGAGGGATATCTCCTCCTTACTCGCACATCATGGAATGAGGCCACTGCACGTTTCTAGGCGTAGGGTACTGCTCCTATTCCCAAGACATTGGTTACATTTGCATTGGATGTCCCCCTCCTCTGAGCAGTCGTCCTAGAATATGGGGAGGGTCTGTGGGCCCATCAGGTGGTCGTTGGATGAGGGCAGTTGCAAAACCTTTAGGGGGTTGCATTGTGTCACAATAGCAGCTCTGCCTTCTTATCTTCACGGGATTCTCACCCATTATATAGCAAACAGCGGCTCTACTTACCTTCACACGCCTTCAAGGACCTCGCATTCCTATGGTTCCTGCGCTCCTCCCTAAAGGCTGCAAACAACGTTACAGTTTCCTCGATTCAGCGGCATTAATGCTAAGCAATTTGATTGAGTAGTTGTTAGGTCTGTTAGGTTTGTTTCCCGTTATTCTCATTGGATAAGACTGCTTTTTCTTACCAATCCCCTGACGCTGTGTGGGACTGTCCCCGCGCTCCGGGAGGCTCTCGTTCCCCCAGGACAGGAGCAGCTGTTCCCAGGTGTGTTGCAGCCCGGGATGGGCTCCGAGGGGCACAGGAAGGGGTTGGATCTGGGACAGCGAGGAAGTGAGCAGAGGAGCTCAGCGTGCTCTGCTGCCCGCTTGACCCTCTGTAACGCAGCACAGCTGGGACTGCATTTCTTCCTCTGGGCTATGGGAGGCACGAGATGATCTCACATTTCTTCCTCTGGGCCACGGGAGGCACGAGATGACCTCGCTGCGCAGCTCTGCACGCATGGATCAATGGAAGCCTTCAACTCCCCGATGCCTCCTTTGGAGCGTCTTCATGTGAAGCCTCCCAGGGGGCAATTTCCACTGCCCTCCCCCTCGCCGGCAGCCCCCAGTTTCCCTTCGGGGACCCAGCAGGCAACATCTGTCCCCGCAAAGGGAGCGCAGACTGCGTGCTCAGCTGAATGGGAAGCATTCTTGGTGCAGGTGGGTTCAGCTGGCACGCACCCAGCGTGTGCCTTCAGGCCCTGCGATGTCAGATGGGGTGGGCCGAGGGCTGAAATACTGGCAGCAGACTGTTCAGCTCTGCCCAGCAGGGAGAAGAGCTGCAAAGGCGAGGGGAGGAACGGCTGCAAGGTATTTTTGTCCTTGGCTGGCTGGCAGCTGGGACTGGAAGCAGCTACACTGCAGTTCTCACTGCTAAGGGAGAAGGAGGACAGGGGTAAACACAACCATAGTGGAAGCCCTCCTGCTGAGTCCCGAGGCTCAGAGCGTGCTCCGTTTTGCCCCAGCTGTTGAAGCAGGGCTCTGCTATCAGTTCTTTCAGTGCCCGTTTTCAGACTGATTTATGGCCGTTAATGTGTTTTAGCCAGAGTGTTACCTGTTGTGTTGTGCATTGTCTTCCTGTGCAGGGCCTTGTGAGCAAGGCCAGGCTGAAGAAGGGAGCTGCGGGAAGAAGCTGGAGGAGGACGTGAGGGGGAGAAGGGCCTTGTGAGCAGGATGTGTCTCTCTCCCTATCCACACTACAGTCACTCACATTTGCATCAGCCGTAGCAAGTGGGAAAAGCAGCTACACTGGTATTATCCCAGTGCCATTCACTTCCATTTCTGTCTTTAAGTGGGCTTCATTTCCGTGCCTGGCCACGGATGAGACAGCTGAGTTGTTCTTCTTAGAATTTGTTCTCATACTCAGTGCGTAC
The DNA here is from genome assembly GCF_016699485.2 of Gallus gallus. Taxonomy (NCBI): domain Eukaryota; kingdom Metazoa; phylum Chordata; class Aves; order Galliformes; family Phasianidae; genus Gallus; species Gallus gallus. Next base: position 412,498 of record NC_052560.1, on the reverse strand, counting down.
TGAAAACAGGCATATGGAGAGGTCTCCTGTCCTCAGGTTAACAAGAGTGGCACTATCCCTGTATCTATCCGAGTAGCAGCGTGAGCACAGCAGTTGCAGTTGCCATCCCAGGGCTGCTATGAAAAGCAGGGAATCGTCTCGGTGGGGAATTCTGAACAGGTGACGCCGTTCCAAAGAAGGATAAATCCCTGATGCCTGAATTGTTCTGTCTGGCACTGCTGCTATTCAATAAGTTGCCTACACGGTTCACTTAGAATTACCAGCACAGCAGCGGGGGGTGGTGGTCTGACCGTCACAGGCTGGTTTGGCTGCAATGCTGTCAGATACTCTCTCTTCTCAGGAGAAGAAAAAATACTCTCCGTTTGGTAGGATGTTTTGTTGTTTGATTTTTGTGTTTGTTTCAAGTAAGCCATCCCATTTATTTGAGGTGTGCGTACCATCCCATTAACGCCTTCCAGTTCTGCACTTCCTACCTGAGGAATGTGAGCCATTATTGTAGAGGAAAAGCAGTTCTGCATTGAAGCGCCAACAGCGCATCCACACAGGAGAGATTCTTTCAGTGTCCCGAGTGTGCAAAGAGCTTTAAACGCAGATCTCAACTCAACACCCACAAGCACATCCACAGAGCCCAGGGGCTGTAGAAGCACCCCAAGACTCTGGGAACCTTCAGAAGCAGTTCCAGCCCTGTTACCTACCAGCACTGCCGCTAAAGATACAGATCCTGCAGAGCCTCAAACGCGTGAAGAGCTTCAGTCAAAGCCCCAGCCTGGACACCACCTGTGGCTTTTTGTGGTGAACCTGTAATTTCTGAGTGCACTGATGAACGTGAGAGAAGGGTCAGGAGAGCAGTAACGTGGCTCCTGGAGGTTTCCTGAGAATCATCGGTAGTGGAAAGGGAAGGGGGTGAATAAAGTAGCTGAGTTGTTCTGGAGCTTTCTTCACTGTAGTCTTGTTTCTTGTTCTTAAAGTGAATGTCAGCGTGTGGAATGGGGAGAGGGAAAGGTGCAAGCAGGTTTTGGTTTGGGTGCCGACTCCAGCCCACTGCTTGCTTCTGGGGAAGCCATTTCTTTCACACAACCCTATCATCCTTCCTAACCGCGCTGCATGTAGGTTCTGCTGCTCTTCCTGAATGCTTTAATCAGGAGCTTGGGGCAGCTGTGAGACACCAAGCCTCGGTTGTTTCCAGTAGACCCACAGAAAGCTGAGCTTGTTCTTCCTAAATGCACCATCCCAAGTTTCAGGCTGTGGTGGAAGCAGAAGGGCAGTGCAAAGCCACAGTGTGCGCAAGCAGCTCACCTGCCCAGCACTGGGATATCAGAGCGCTCTCCAATGCATGCTTGCCTTGTAAGTGATCTCTTTTGATCTTGAAGGGTTTTGCTTTGACCTTGAGAAGGTGTGTCTGAGACCTCCTGCAGCAGGGCCTTCACATCTGCTGGGCTCAGCTAAAGCTGCTGTGCTTGGAATGCAGTTTGCAGGAAGTGGAGGCTGGTTTTGGTGAGCTAGTGAAGCCAGCAGGAGCTTGCCCATGTCCTCAGGTGAGGTTCTGTAAAGGCTCCCTGACGTCCCAGCAAACTGCAAGATGATGATTGCAGTACCGAGGAGCGCTGCTTCCTCCATGCCAGGGAGCTGGGGCCTGGTCTGGTGCAGGAGAGGTACAGCAGGGCCCTGGGGGTTGGAGGAGCCCAATGCGTGGGGAGGAAACTAGCAGCTGGGAGGCGTGGGGATCCCCAGCAACAGGAGGCAGCAGCCCAGCCAAGAGCTGGGATGATTTACTTTTAAGCTGCACCCACTAATTCCTGTCAAGTGGCGTCAGTCACGTGTCTCCTCTTTCCTTTTAGGAAAACAAGATTCTCACTATTCTGTTTTTCTTTTACATCACCATGTGCTCAGAAGCAATGAGCAGGTTTTCCGTGAACAGGAAATAAAAATGAAGAAGTTTTCCCACTTTTACTCCCTGAAAAATCACTTGAACTGCTGATGTCCCCCACTGTTTTGTCACACATTTTGTTTAGTTGCACTAAGGGTTAGAAAACTCCATTTTTTTCCCCTCCTCCTGAACTTCCCTGCTTTCCCTCTGCTGTGGGGAAAGTCCTTCTGTTGCAGACGTGAATCCCTGCAGAGCTGTGGGGGCGCTCTGCAGAGCTGTGAGCGCAGCGCCCCGTCTGCAGGAACAGGAGCATTTCAGAGGGGGGTATGGAGGAGGGGGACTGCCATTCTGGGGATGGGCGTTCACCCAGGGGGGCATGCAGGGAGGGCTTTGTCCTGTCTGCTTCAAGCAACACTTGTATCCAGCCAGCAGAAGGCTGTGCCCTCGGTGTCCCACGTGAGCTCTGCACGGAGCTTACAGTTGGCTGTGAGGTGGTGGAGAGCCTCTGGGCACTGATTAAGGGACAAGGAAGTAAAGTGGTTGCCTACTACATGCCACCCAGCCAGGACAACGATCCCAATCAATTCTTTAAGGAATTAAGGGATACGTCTGGAACAGCATCACTGTTGATGAACAGCATCACAGAACATGAATGACAATGTCAAATAGGACCAGGCCCATTATGAAGCCCTGCAGCACACCTGCAGCTACTGGCCTCCTGCAAAACCTTGTGCCACTGACCACCACTCCGACTGGTCCGGCCATTCGGCCAGTTTTTGATGCTGCTCACTGTCTACCTATGCAGCCCATACATCAGTAGCTGTCTCAAGTCAGGACACAAAAACCCTCTGCTTCTTTTTCATCTCCCAACTTACTCCATTCCAAATAGACCCCAGGAAAGGCTTCCTTTACAGGTTCTTGCCCCGTGACCTCTGGTGCTCAAGGGACATTTGGATAAAGCCCTGCATGACGTGCTTTCACTTTTGGTTAGCCCTGAAGTGGTCAGGCAGTTGGACTAGATGATCTCTGAAGGTCACTTACAACTGATTTTGTTTTTAATGGTTTTATAAATCTACGTGGGGATAAAATGTAAGAGTCGTTATCTTGCTGCTATATGTCCGTGGCTTATGAAAAATAAATGACGAGGATTTATAGACAACCCTCAAAACTCTGAAAAGGAGGAGTTCTTTATGACGCATTTATTACACAGAGATTTGTCGCTACAGCTGTTTTGGTTCTTGCCTGGCACCTTGACTCAGGGCTTGATCCAGCTGTGCTTCATTCAGCAGCATGGCCAAGCGCTGGCCCTGTACTCCCCCGTGTCTCACAAACTCTTTCCTCTTCCATTGCAGCGCTGAGCCAACACTGCAGGAGAATTGGGCTTCCTCCACAGTCATGAATGCTGCTGGAAGTGCACTCACGTGTACTCAAGGGAGGGAAAAGGGAGGAGAAGAACCAGGTCAGCTAGCTGATGGGCATGGCTGAGCACAATTGCTGCCCGCAGCAAATATGCCACATCCCACATGCGGAGCCACGCACACCAGATAGAAACTTGTCATTTTCCCCTGATCGGCACAGGAGGGGCCTTCCTTCCTGCTGTGTTCCCAGGATAAGTGTCTTCCTCCTTATCCACTTCCAGATGCATACTTCTCTCAATTTCTGGGCTCACATACGGTTGGAGTGACCTACTTACTAAGCTATGTCAACATGTTCTGTGCTATTCATGCTGAGAATTCCATCCATCTTGGGAAGTGACTTGAAAGAGCAGCAGCCTGATTTACCCCACCTGATAACCAGCTGCCAACCAACCGGAGGGTCAGGGACAGGGTTCAGTGTTAGGGTTAGGTTAAAAAGAAGAGTTAGGGCTGGGGCTAGCACTAAGGATTAGATTTAGCGTTAGGTGAAGTGCTAGCACTTGAGTTAGTGTTAGGGCGAAAGCTGTGATGAGGGTTAGTGTTTAGGGGGAAGAGTTTGAGTTTAGGTTGAAGTTTAGGACAAGAAAGGGTTAAGGTTAGACTTTAAGGTTAGGAGTTGGAGTTATGGCTTAGGAGTTAGGGTTGGGGTTAGGGTTAGATTAAAGGTTTAGTCTATGGGTTAGAGTTAGCACTAGGCACCAATTCCCAGCTTCCTGACACGCAGGAAAAACACCATGACGACACAGATGGATATGGTTAATTGACAGCAAAGGAAAGCAAGAGGCATAGTTCTGTCAAAGTAGATTTTATTAAGTCCAAGTTATATCCACTGAATCATTGAATCACAGAATGGCTTGTGTTGGAAAGATCAGAAGGATCATCTAGTTCCAAACCTGTGCTGTGGGCAGGCTTGCCAACCGCAAGACCAGACTGCCAGGAACACATCAAGCCTGGCCACTCCACTCACCTCCACTGATGAGGCATCCACAAATGCTCTGGGCAGCCTCTTCCAGTGCCTCACCACCCTCTGCGTGGAGGATCTCTTCACAACATCCAACATAAACCTCCCCTCGTTCAGTTTAAATCCATTGCCCCTTGTCCTATCGCTATCTTCCAGCATAAAAGCCCTTCAACTGCCTGTAAGCTCCTTTCAAGTATCACAAGATCGCAATGAGGTCTTTCCGGACCCTCCCTTCTCCAAGCTAAACAATCCCAACTCCCACAATCTTTCATCAGCCCTCTGATTATCTTTGTGGCACTCCTCTGGACCTGCTCCAACAGCTCCATGTCTTCCTTGCGCTGGTTTCCCCAGGCCTGGACACAGCGCTCCAGATGGAGCCTTACAAGGGCTGAGTAGAGGAGGACGATCACCTCCCTGTCCCTGCTGGACACCCCTCTGTTGTACCATTGGCCACCCAGGCTACAGGAGCGCAGTGCTGGCTCACGGCCGGCTCTTATTCCCTCAGGACCCCCAGCTAAATCCCCTTTCCACAGTGGAGAACCTCTGCACAAGAGAAAATATCTTCTCTTTGTGTCAAACACACATTTCAGGACCCCCAGAACACTCACTGCCCATGTACTTCCTTTGCTGCATAGAAAGCAGGACAAGTAGTTAGAAAACATGAAAGATGTATGAAAGAAAGAAACATAGTAGTGGAAAACAACCGAGCACGAGCTTAGAGTGGTATACACTAAACGTCACCTGCGGAGAGAGATGGAGTCTTTATGATTACTGGAAAACATCCATAACAACAGTTCCCAGATGGCACCCTTCAGTGCCTGGTTCCTCACGCTGTAGATGAGGGGGTTCACTGCTGGAGGCACCACCGAGTACAGAATTGCCACCGACACATCCATGGCTGGGGAGGAGATGGAATGGGGCTTCAGGTAGGTAAAGAGGCCAGTGCTGATAGAGAGGGAGACCACGGCCAGGTGAGGGAGGCACATGGAAAAGGCTTTGTGCCGTCCCTGCACGGAGGGCATCCTCAGCACAGCCCTGAAGATCTGCACGTAAGAAAGCACAATGGAAACAAAACACCCCGAAAACAAAAATACGCTGAATGTCATAAGACTGAGATTCCTGAGGTAGGGGTACGAGCAAGAGAGCTTTTGAATGTGAGGAATTTCACAGAAGAACTGGTCCACGGTGTTGCCTCGGCAGAGTGGCAGTGAAAAGGTATTGGCAGTGTGCGGCAGAGCATGGAGAAGCCCAGTGCCCCAGGCAGCTGCTGCCAGGCTGGCACAAGCTGTGCTGCCCACGAGGGTCCCGTAGTGCAGGGGCTTGCAGATGGCAACGTAGCGGTCATAGGACATGAGAGTGAGGAGGTAAAATTCGGCTGACAACAAGAATGAGAACAGAAAGACCTGGGCAGCACATGCAGTGTAGGAGATGGCCCTGGTGTCCCAGAGGGCATTGGCCATGGCTTTGGGGACAGTGGTGGAGATGGAGCCCAGGTCGAGGAGGGCGAGGTTGAGGAGGAAGAAGTACATGGGGGTGTGCAGGCGGTGGTCGCAGGCTACGGCTGTGCTGATGAGGCCGTTGCCCAGGAGGGCAGCCAGGTAGATGCCCAGCAAGAGCCAGAAGTGCAGGAGCTGCAGCGGCCGCGTGTCTGCCAACGCCAGGAGGAGGAACTCGCTGATGGAGCTGCTGTTGGGCATCTGCCGCTCCTGGACTTGGCTAATCATCAAAGGAGAGAAAAAGGCAAGTTAGGTGAGGCTTCCCTTGGCAAAACCCCGTACCATTCCTTGGTGACCTTCCTCCTGCCACAGAATCGATCCGACACTTTTTCTTTCTCTGAGGAAAATGCCTGTTCAGATCCATGACTTGAGATTTTTTTCCATGAGTTTGAGTATGTAAGGAAGAGGAGAGGCCTCTGCCCGCGGACTCTGGAGAAAGCAGTCCTGACCCACCCAGGTGGGCCCATTGTGAAGTGGCAGGAGTGCTTGGTTTCACTTTTAGAATGTGACATCTCTCTTAGCATCTCTCCACTTCATCTCCCTGGGCTTTCAGGGAACACAGAGATGCTATGGGAGAGATTTGCATCCTGCAGGGCAGCTCACCAGCTTGGAAGGACATCTCTCTTCGAGAGAGAGCCAAGTGTCCTCGTGATGGCATCTCATTCAGAGAAATTCAGCTCCTTCCCAGCCTCACAGACTGTGCTGTCCACAGCCCCGAGCAGCTGCTCTCAGCCCCCGTGCGCTGCAGAAGGAAATGAGCTCAGGCCTGGAGAGATGCAGCTCTGCTCTGCTGGAGCTCTGGCTGCAGAGGAGGCGCTTCATGCCGTGGACCCCGGCTCAGAAGAAGGGTAGGAAAATGAACACAGGGCAGAAAGTCCCACGTTTGGTCCTCCTTCCTGAAAAGTCCCCTCTGCAACGCCCTGAGCATGCAGTGCAGCTCTGAGCCCCCAGCCCCATGCAGCACCCCTAGCAGCAGAAGGCCCCTGTGCTGCTGGGTTCCTCCTCCCACCCCACCCCACCCCCCCCTGGGCCCCATCTCCCTGCAGCCACCTGGACAGGATTCCGCTGAATCAGTTGAGGCATCTTATCCTGAGGTTGTAGTCCTGGGTCCTGGAGGGGAATCAGCTCCCTCCCACACCTCCCCCACACCCAGCCGAACCAGCACCGACCACACAACTGGCCCCCTGCATCCCTCCTCTTCCACTGGCTTCTTTCTCCTCCACCTGCATTAATTCCCATCTTTGTCTGTTGCAGTCACTGTCCAGTTATCAGCTCTCACTGACTACATTTCCCTCTTGGATCCCCGCAATGCTATCCCCATGCTGGCTGTACCTCCCTCTCCCTGACGGAGCTGCCATCAGTGTCACAGGAGTTGTGCTGCACTCAGTGACATCTCGGTGTCTGCTGTAAGAAGAAATACCCTTACAGATGACAACTCCTTTTTTGGACTCTGCTCCTTGAAAACCTTATCTGCCACACTGAGACCTCCCTCATGAACAGTTCAAGTCTTGAAGACTGGAGGGAAATGGCTTGTTAGGTCTTTCAGCACTGTAATGAGCCCCACAGCGTATGTGGTGTCTGTTGAGCTTCAGCTACTGAGAGAAGACTGCTGTAGCCAACTGATGAAGGTGCAGCCAAAATGCTGTCCAGAAATGTTGGAGAGTGTTGGAGTATTAATTGGTCCCTGTGGGGCCATTACCAACAAAGCCTCCCCAGAGACGTGTTAGAGCAGATAATTGGAGGCCGTGATTACAGGCAGGCAAAGAAAGCCCTGTGCAGGTGCTTTGAGGTTGAGGAAAGCCCTTGGTTTGTTTGATGAAACAGAAGGGTTAAGCCATAGCGGCAACCTCTGGGAAAGGTGGTCCTGTCCCTCACAGATGGCCCAACGCTCTCCCACGGTCAGTGGGATGTTTGGGCAGCGTTCTGGGAGGGAGAATGATACTACACCTACTGGCCTCCCTACAGGGCTGCAAGGAAACAAGGAGGCCCCAGTGTCACGAGGACAACGTGTGCCCTCTGGAGCATCAGCAGCAGACACAACTGCCGCAGCCAAGCTGACCAAGACCTTGGTTTCCTGTTGGGGCCCTCCAGCCTTCCCAGTGCTGTTGGCCATCTGCACCAGAGGCTGTTCTACGCAGCCCTACGCTTGCCTCCTTTTCCCTGCACGCTGCAGACACTCACCTCGACTCCTGCACTGGCACTCACCCTGGCACTGCCTTACTCTGATGGTTCTGCAGTCTCACTACTTGTTCCTTGTGACACAACAGCACAGACTGATGACAGAGTCCTGCTGGGTGTTTCTGGCACCATGGCACTACCACTGGAGGCGAGGGCTGACCTGTCAGCTTGTGCAGAAAGAATCACTTCTAAGGTCTGGGTCAGTGAAGCACTAAGATGCACTAAGATGAGTGTCCAACAGTCAACCTTTTGCTCTTTCTAATGCCTCATTTGATGGAGGATAGTAGGGGACACCAAACACTCACTGGCTTCTCATTTGGCTCAGTTTTGCATTTCCTCGCTCAAAGGATGTGCGCCATCGTCACTGTAGATAACATCAGCAGTAGGAAGATTTGAGAAGCAAATGATCGCCCTCACACTGTATTTTGCCCACTGACTGATACTTCGTCCCCTAAAAAGCCAAAGAGTACTTACGCTCCTGTGTGAATGTGCGAGCATCTCCCCAGTGACTTCAACAGTCATACATAGAATCAAAGAATCGCAAAGGTTGGAAAAGACCCCCAGGATCATCCAGTCCAACCATTCTCCCTTCACCAGTGGTTCTCGCTAAACCATGTCCCTCAACACAACATCCAAACGCTCTTTGAACACCTCCAGGGTCGGTGACTCCACCACTCTCTGCGCAGCCCATTCCAGTGCCTGACCAGCCTCTCAGACAAGTAGGATTTCCTAACGTCCAGCCTGAATCTTCCCTGGTGCAGTTTGAAGCCATTCCCTCTAGTCCTATCACTGTCACATGAGAGAAGTGGCTGACCCCCAGCTCACTACAACCTCCCATCAGGTAGTTCTAGAGAGCAGTAAGGTCTCCCCTGAGCCTCCTCTTCTCCGGATGGAATGATCCCAGCTCCTTCAGCCGCTCCTCCTAAGTCCTGTGCTCCAGACCCCTCACCAGCTTTGTTGCCCTCCTCTGGACACGCTCCAGGGCCTCCATGTCTTTCCTACAGTGAGGGGCCCAACACTGGACACAGTACTCCAGATGGGGCCTCACCAGTACTGAGTACAAGGGGACAATTACTTCCCGGTTCCTGCTGGCAGCACTATTTCTGATGCAAGCCAGGATGCCATTGGCCTTCTTGGCCACCTGGGCACACTGCTGGCTCATGTTCAGTCTAGCGCCAGTCAACATCCCCAGGTCCATTTCCTCTACAATAATGGCTCACATTCCTCAGGTAGGAAGTGCAGAACTGGAAGGCGTTAATGGGATGGTACGCACACACGTCAAATAAATGGGATGGCTTACTTGAAACATACACAAAAATCAAACAACAAAACATCCCACCAAACGGAGAGTATTTTTTCTTCTCCTGAGAAGAGAGAGTATCTGACAGCATTGCAGCCAAACCAGCCTGTGACGGTCAGACCACCACCCCCCGCTGCTGTGCTGATAATTCTAACTGAACCGTGTAGGCAACTTATTGAATAGCAGCGGTGCTGGACCGAACAATTCAGGCATTGGGGATTTATCCTTCTTTGGAACAGCGTCACCTGTTCAGAATTCCCCACCGAGACGATTCCCTGCTTTTCATAGCAGCCCTGGGATGGCAACTGCAACTGCTGTGCTCACGCTGCTACTCGGATAGATACTGGGATAGTGCCACTCTTGTTAACCTGAGGACAGGAGACCTCTCCATAGGCACTCAATGCCTGTCTTCAGTACGCACTGACTATGAGAACAAATTCTAACAACAACTTAGAATTCTCATCTGTGGCCACGCATGGAAATGAAGCCCACTTAAAGATAGAAATGGAAGTGAATGGCACTGGGATAGTACCAGTGTAGCTGCTTTTCCCACTTGCTACGGCTGATGCAAATGTGAGTGACTGTAGTGTGGATAGGGAGAGAGACACATCCTGCTCACAAGGCCCTTCTCCCCCTCACGTCCTCCTCCAGCTTCTTCCCGCAGCTCCCTTCTTCAGCTCACAAGGCCCTGCACAGGAAGACAATGCACAACACAACAGGTAACACTCTGGCTAAAACACATTAACGGCCATAAATCTGTCTGAAAACGGGCACTGAAAGAACTGATAACAGCGCCATGCTTCAACAGCTGAGGCACAACGGAGCACGCTCTGAGCCTTGGGACTCAGCAGGAGGGCTTCCACTATGGTTGTGTTTACCCCTGTCCTCCTTCTCCCTTAGCAGTGAGATATGCAGTGTAGCTGCTTCCAGTCCCAGCTGCCAGCCAGCCAGCCAGCCAAGGACAGAAATACCTTGCAGCCGTTCCTCCCCTCGCCTTCGCAGCTCTTCTCCCTGCTGGGCAGAGCTGAACATTCTGCTGCCAGTATTTCAGCCCTCGGCCCAACCCATCTGACAGCGCAGGGCCTGAAGGCACACGCTGGGTGCGTGCCAGCTGAACCCACCTGCACCGAGAATGCTTCCCATCCAGCTGAGCACGCAGTCTGCGCTCCCTTTGCGGGGACAGATGTTGCCTGCTGGGTCTCCGAAGGGAAACTGAGTTGAAGGCTTCCATGGATCCATGTGTGCAGAGCTGCGCAGTGAGGTCATCTCATGTCTCCTGTGGCCCAGAGGAAGAAATGTGAGGTCATCTCGTGCCTCCCGTGTCCCAGAGGAAGAAATGCAGTCCCAGCTGTGTTGCGTTCCAGAAGCCCAAGTGGGCAGCAGAGCACACTGAGCTCCTCTGCTCACTTCCTCGCTGTCCCAGCTCCAACCCCTTCCTGTGCCCCTCGGAGCCCAACCCGGGCTGCAACTCACCTGGGAACCGCTGCTCCTGTCCTGGGGGAACGAGAGCCTCCCGGAGCGCGGGGACAGTCCCACACAGCGTCAGGGGATTGGTAAGAAAAAGCAGTCTTATCCAATAACGGGAAACAAACCTAACAGAACGAACAACTACTCAATCAAATTACTAAGCATTAATGCCGCTGAATCGAGGAAAATATAACTTTGTTCGCAGACTTTAGGGAGGAGCGCAGGAACCATAGGAATGCGAGGTCCTTGAAGGCGTGTGAAGGTAAGTAGAGCCGCTGTTTGCTATATAATGGGTGAGAATCCCATGAAGATAAGAAGGCAGAGCTGCTATTGTGACACAATGCAACCCCCTAAAGGTTTTGCAACTGCCCTCATCCAGCGACCACCTGATGGGCCCACAGACCCTCCCCATATTCTAGGACGACTGCTCAGAGGAGGGGGACATCCAATGCAAATGTAACCGATGTCTTGGGAATAGGAGCAGTACCCTACGCCTAGAAACGTGCAGTGGCCTCATTCCATGATGTGCGAGTAAGGAGGAGATATCCCTCTCGCAGCCGGTGCCGCAATACACACACCTGCTTTATGACCTTCCATGGGTGATAGAGTGATGGCTATAGTGTGGGATGGCTACAGGACGTGGCAAAAGAGACTGGAGTGAGTTGTGAAAAAGGGAAGGCTATTGCCTGTGTGGTGGGAGTGTGGGAATTGAATGTTGTTCCCCAATCAGAACAAGATAAGAATTTGGTTAATTTCATGGCCTCTGCTACCATTTGGGTCCTTTATTACAATTAATACCTCTTTTCAGGGGTCTTTCTACTTTAGCAGGGTTCTCTGGTACTTTGCATTGCTCGTCCTCTAGATAAACCTTCCCCAATAACACATACTCAGTATATAAGTAAAAGGCTATTGCTTGTGTGGTGGTAGGCCAGAAATGGGGAGGGGAGGGGAGGCGGTACCTCAACTCCTCCTCACTCAGATCCAGCCAACATCCCCCCACCCGCACATTCCTTCCCCTCCCCCCACCGGGGAGAAGGTGCACGGCCCGGAGAACAAAGAGCAGTGCCCACAAGGGACGGGGCTGCCTGGCCGAGAAAGGACTGCTCAGCACGTGAGCGATAGGAGCCCGGAGACAGAACTACACGTACACAGACCCTCCTTAAGGAAGGCGGTGAGGTGCTTTTTGTTACCAATGAAACGCAACCAAATGCTGTGTGCCACACTGCCCAAACCCAGTGGCGGCCACCCGCCCGGCCAGCGGCCCAGCCCCGCCGGTCGTCCCAGCCCAACTGAGCCCGGAACTCCTCTTCCCTCACGGCCACGGACGGCGTGTCTTCCGGCGGGGCGGGACGGGACGGGACGGGACGGGACTCAGCCTTCGCTTGGCTCCGCTGCTCTGTGTCCCCCACGCCTCGCTCTGCCCTGCCCTCCCCTGCCCTCTCCTGCCCTGCTCTCCTCCCCTCCCCTCCCCTCCCCTGGAGGTCTCTCCGAGCGGCGCCGTTGCCGCTGTGTCGCCTCCCGGGCTGCTGCTCCCGGCTCATCCCGGGACGGCGCTCAGCCCTGTGGGCAGAGACGGAGCCGTCGGTGCCGCTTCCAGGAGAACGGCCGCCTCTTCCCAGCAGAGCAGGTGAGGCGGAGCGGGGCGGAGCGCGTCACCCTTTCCTCCCTCACCCCGTGGCAGCGTGGGCACGGCGTTTCCATTTGCCATCCATTTGGGTGCTGCTGGGGAGGAAGAGCGGAGGATCACACCATGGCCCGGGTTGGAAGGGACCTCGAGGTTCATGAAGCTCCAACCCCGCTGCTGCTATCAGGGCCACCAACCTCCACGTTTCATAGCAGCCCAGGCTGCCCAGGGCCCCATCCAGCCCGGCCTTGAACACCTCCAGGGATGGACGGGGCATCCACAGCCTCTCTGGGCAGCTGTTCCAGCACCTCACCGCTCTCAGAGTAAAGAACTTCCCCCTGACACCCAACCTGCAGCTGCCCTCCTTCAGCTTCAAACCATTTCCCCTTGTGCTGCTGTTATCTGCCCTTTCACAGAGTTGCCTCCCCTCCCCTCCTGTTTATGGGCTCCCTTTAGGTCCTGGAAGGCTGCAATGAGGTCACCCCTCAGCCGCCTTTTCTCCAGGCTGAACAAGCCCAGCTCCCTCAGCCTGTGTTTGTAGCCCTCTGATCATCTTTGTGGCCCTCCTCTTCACCCTCTCCACCAGCTCTCTCTGCTTTGTGTACTGGGGGCTCCAGGCCTGCGCACAGTACTCCAGGTGGGGCCTCCGGAGGGCAGAGTAGAGAGGGACAATCAGCTCCCTGTCCCTGCTGGCCACCCCTTTTCTGCTGGAGTCAAGGATACCATTTGCTTTCCAAGCTGCAAGAGCGCACTGCTGGCTCATGTGAAGTCTTTCATCCCCCAGAACCCCCAGGTCCTTCTCTGCAGGGCTGCTCTCCAGGACTGCTCCTCCCAGTCTGTATGTATGGGTGGGATTCCTCGGGCCCCAGTGCCAAACCTTGCACTTTGCGGTGTTGAACCTCATGAGGTTCACCCGGGCCCCCCTTTCAAGCCTGATGAGGTCCCTCTGAATGGCATCCCTTCCTTCCACCGTGTCAACCGCAGCGCTCAGCTGGGTGTCTCCAGCAAACTTCTGCATTCAGTCTGATGAGGCGGTGTCGGACTTGCAGTCCGAGTTACAGTGGGGAGGGATTTACTCCCCCGGTCCCCAGCTGGAGGTTTAGGGATGCAGGGCTCAGGGAGGTGAGAAATACTGGAGTCCTGGCTGCCAGTGGAGACTGAGGCCAAGAACTCATTCAGTACCTCCGCCTTCTCTTCATCCGTTGAGGCCACTTCTCCTTTTGCATTTTGCAAAGGAGGTCAACACTAAAAGCCCGTTAAGTGTGGCCTAAAGGATTGTGGGTGAGAATGAGAGATCTTTGTTGTTTGTCCAAATGTGCTGTAACATCAGAACTTCCAGCCTGTGCCGCAGCAGAAAAGGAGTACTGGGGAACGTCAGTGGTTTTTGATTCACGGAGGTCAGCAGCTGCATGGAGTACATGCACAGCAGCCTCCCTGTTTCTGTGGGGGTTGGGAACAGCGTTTTGTGGCAATGTATGATTGCAGAGTGAGTGTTTGACATACGTTTCTCACCTGGGAGCCAACACTGGCTTTGGCAGTTTGATACGCAACAGTTGCTTCCATTTCCATTGGTAATCCTAACACTGCTGCCTGAAGTGCACGCTCAGCTTCCCAGAACCGAGTTGGATTGATACTGGCTCAAGGAGTCCCAAGGCTCAGAGTGCTCCCACATCCTACCTAACCTTCTCAAGGCACAAAGGTACCGAGCCCCACTGTATCTTGATCCACTCCTAATCCCATACTTCATGAGGGGATAACGTCAGAGAGATCATATGTACATACTTAATATCACTTAATGATACAAGCTTAGAGAAGCTCGCAAAGATCCAAAGTAACCATGAGTCTCTTACAGAAGATCTGTATCAAGAAGGAGTCTCGACATCAAGCTGCGAGGGATCTCTGTGCAGCTGTGACCTCGAGAGCCATCTCTGCTTGAGTCGCAGATCCTGTTGTGCAGCGCGCTGCTGTGCAGGAGAGCTCGAGGGGTGCTTGTGCTGCTCCCTGTTTTGGGGTGAGATGACCCTTTCTCTTGTCCCTGCAGGCTCCAGTTCAACTTGTGCCTTCCAGGCGTGATCATCCCAGGCTGCAGGAGAGCAACAAATGGCCACAGCACATCGGTGTCAGGTAGGGGCTGTGGGAAGCAGGCAGGAGAGGCCAAGGGGTGAGGGATGTGAATGCAGGGGGAGAGGGAGGTGCCCTCAGCCAGCATGCGTGTGCTGGGGCCGGAGAAGCGGCTGGGACGGGAGTTTGTGTCGTGTGCGAGCTGCTTCCCTGGGCCTTGGCTGTTCCCAGCAAGGAGCCTCTTTGCTTGCAGGAGCCCGTGAGCTTTGCGGAGGTGGCCGTGTATTTCAGCAGGGAGGAGTGGGCGCTGCTGGACCCTGCGCAGCGAGCGCTCTACCGGGACGTGATGCTGGAGACGTACCAGTGCGTGGCCTGGCTGGGTGAGGGCTTTGCTGCCTTTCCTCCTCGTTAGCTCTGCTTTGGTTGTGCTGAATGAGCCTCTGCATGCCGGGCATTGAATAACTGCCATGCAGTTACATATTGACTATCACCACTGTGACAGCAACAAAGGAAACACAGAGTAGCATGAGTTTCAGGAGGCCTTCTTGTGCTCAGCACTGTGATAAAAGCCTCAGAGTCAGTGCTGGCTAGTAAGCAGCAGCAGGAAGTGGGATGATCAGATTCCTGCAAACAGCCCGTGTGTTGCTGCACCGTATGAGGCCACCAGCTCCAGCTGCTGGACGACTTGCTGGTTACTCCTTTAGAATTTAGGATTTTCCATTCAATTGCCATAAATATTTTGATGCCATGCTCACTGATATATTGTAAGCAAGTAAGCATGCTGTTGTAATGTTAATTTTAAAGCAAATATCCCTTCATAATTTCCAGAGATGTAAAAGCTTTCTTTGCTCCAAAGGGAGCTGTGGCCCCACTGTCATTCAGGCCCAAATGGTGCTTTCTCCATGGGGAGGGACACACAGTGGAGATGTTGAACAGTCACTGTGCCTCATTGATGGAAATGCTTTCATCTCCCCTGTTTCTGTCATTGAAGCTCCTCTTCCAGCCCCCAAACCTGGGCTGATCTCCCTGCTTGAAGGAGGGGAAGACCCCTGGATCCCAGATGTGCGTAGCCCTGAGGCCGTGCCAGGAGACCTGAGCCCAGGTGAGTTGCTGGAGGGAGGGAAGGAGGAGGCTGGGGCTGGAAGAGTCCTCTCTGTCTGTGTTTTATTTTGGGCACCGTGTGCAATTTCTGGATTTCCTCTTTCCTCCAGCAGGAACTGGGATTACAGATATACTGGAGGATGTGCAGGAAAGTGGTGTGGCCGAAAGGCGGTGGGGTAGTGCCTGTGTGGGAGAAATCAGAAGGGATGTCGCAGGAGGCCTGGAGCAAGGTCAGGGTGAGCACATCAAGAAGGCACTGGGAGAGCGTCTGGAAGAGAAAGGAAGGAGCCCACTGCACTTCAACATAGGTGAAAAGCAGGCGGAAGGACCCAGGAGCAAGGATGTGTGTCCGATGAAAAAGCAGAATCCATGCACTGAGTGTGGGAAAAGCTTGGAAATACCTTCCAGTGTCATTAACCATCAGTGCATGCACGCAACGAAGAGCCTGTACAAGTGCTGTGAGTGTGGGAAGAGCTTCAAACAGAGAGCCAAACTGAAACGCCTCCAATGCATCCATACAGGATGGAGACCCTACAAGTGCTGTGAGTGTGGGAAGAGCTTTAAAAGGAGTTCCCACCTCACCTGCCACCAACGAATCCACACAGGAGAGAGACCCTTTCAGTGCTCTGAGTGTGGGAAGGGCTTCAACAGCAGTTACAACCTTACCTGCCACCAACGCATCCACACAGGAGAGAGACCCTTTAAGTGCTCCGAGTGTGGGAAGGGCTTCAAAAGCAGTTATGAATTGAAGGTGCACCAGCGCATCCACACAGGAGAGAGACCCCACAAGTGCTCTGCTTGTGAGAAGAGCTTCAAAAGCAATTCTGAATTGAAGCTGCACCAGCACACCCACACAGAGGAGAGACCTTACAAGTGCTCAGAGTGTGGGAAGAGCTTCAGCAGAAGTTCCCACCTCAACTTCCACCGGCACGTCCACACAAGAGAGAGACCCTTTCAGTGTCCTGCGTGTGAGAAGAGCTTCAAACGCAGTTATGAATTGAAGAAGCACCAGTGCATCCACAGAGGAGAGAGACCCTTTCTGTGCTCTCAGTGTGGAAAGGGCTTCAAAAGGAGTTCCCACCTCACCTGCCATCAGCACATCCACACAGGAGAGAGACCCTTTCAGTGTCCCAAGTGTGGGATGACCTTCAGAATCTGTTCTGAATTGAAGTTGCACCAGCGTATCCACACAGAGGATAGGCCCTACAAGTGCTCTGAGTGTGGGAAGTGCTTCAAAAGGGGTTCCCAACTCTCCTGCCACCAGCACATTCACACAGGAGACAGACCTTTTCAGTGTGCTGAGTGTGGGAAGTGCTTCAAAAGGAGTTCCCACCTCACCTGCCACCATCGCATCCACACAGGAGAGAGACCCTTTCAGTGCTCTGAGTGTGGGAAGGGCTTCAACAGCAGTTCTGCACTGAAGCGCCACCAGCGCATCCACATAGGACAGAGACCCTTTCAGTGTCCGGATTGTGCAAAGAGCTTTAAACGCAGATCTCGTCTCAACATTCACAAGCGCAACCACAAAGCACAACGGCTGTAGAAGCACCCCAAGACTCTGGGAACCTTCAAAAGCAGTTCCAGCCTTGTTAGCGACCGGCACTGCCACAGAAGGTACAGATCCTGCAGAGCCTCAAACTTGTGAGGATCTTCAGCCAAAACCCCAGCCTGGTTACGACCTGTGGCTTTGTGTTTTGAACCTTACAAATCCCTTGAGTAGAGGAAGAGCTCTGCAGCCAAAATCCTTCTTCTTCTGTGCTGCTCTTCTTTCTCCTCTTTGGATGCGAATTCTGCATGTTGCTCTCTGTCAGCTGCAGTCAAGGTGTTGAGCGGACACTCAAAGGAGAGTCCAGAGTGGGATGTGTCACAGCCACTGGAAACCCTCTGCCAGGTGGCACGTTTCTGCCAGGGCAGTGTGCAAGGACAGTCACCTCTTATCTCCCCTGTAGACACTCACCTGCTGTGGGACAACAGGTGAGGACCCAAAGGAAACCTCAGCTGGGCCGATACGTCGCCAGGAAGGAAGAAATTCTGTCTGCTGGGAGTGTGGGAAGAGCTTCATCTGGAGCTCAACCCTCAGTACACTCCAGAGAACCAACGCCGGGGAGATTCCCTGTGAGTGCCTCGACTGCAGGAAGAGATCCGTCCAGAGCTGGGAGCTCATCACACACCAGTGGATCCACGTGAGGAACCCTACAGATGTGCAGCCTGCAAGAAGAGCTTTGTCCACAGCTCGAACCTGCTGAGGTAGCAGAGTGTCTGCAGTTGGGTGAAGTCCAGGACATGCCTGCACCAGTGAGTTCACGTGGCAGGAAGCCTTAGCAATGCCTCGAGTGTGAGAAGGGCTTTGTGCAGAGCACGAAGCTCCTCCCTCGCAGGAGATGGCAGTCGTGGCAGAAGTCTACAAACGTCCCATGTGTGGGAAGAGCTTCAACCACAGCTCCCAGCTGAGCAAGCACCAGGGGATCCACTCAGGGCAGAGACCATAGATGTGCCTGCACTGCAGGAAGAGCTTCATCCAGAGCTCAGTCCTCGTTAAGCATTGCCCAGTCCACGTGAGACGGTGGCCCTACAAATGTCTCTCCTACAGGAAGAGTTTCTCTCAGGGCTGGCACCTCATTTCTCATGGGGAAAGCTCCAGGAGAGAGAGCTTGAGGATGCCCAAGGATGGGGTAGACCCCTGTGCTTCTCCCCACACAGGAAGAGCTGGCAAAGGAGATGGCATCGCTGGCACCCTCTGCAGAAGGGACTTAACCCAGGAGCTTCAGATGGCCTTTCCTTGCTTCCCAAAGCAGTTCTCTCAGCATGCCCACGTTCCTCTTCTGCTCTTCCTGCCTGCAGCTTTTTGATGCCATTTCCATAGGAGAAGCAGCTGTGTGGGGATGTTCTGTGTGTCTGTGTGCGTGTGTTGCTCTCAGTAATTTCTGAGTGCACAGACGAATGTGAGAGAAGGGTCAGGAGAGCAGTAATGTGGCTCTTGGAGGTTTTCTGAGAATCATCTGTGGTGGAAAGGGAAGGGGGTGAATAAAGTAGCTGAGTTGTTCTGGAGATTTCTTCACTGTGTTCTTGTTTCTTGTTCTTAAAGTGAATGTCAGCGTGTGGAATGAGGAGAGGGATAGGAGAGGGATAATATTCCACCTCTGCACACACTGGAATCAGCACAGGCACAGGCAGAGCTCCCAAGAGATTGACCAGCCCCCGTGGTGCCCATGTGCAAGGCTGTTATGCATTTCTGGTTTTTCATGTTGGAAACATTGAAAGTTGGAGGCCCTGTGTGCTTCAGCATCATCAGCATGTGTGAGACGTGGTGGGAATGGCCCTGTGAGGGGTGTGCTGTGTGTGATGGATGGCTCTGGGCTCTGCAGGCTGGAGATCCTCTCAGGGCAGAGACCGTAGAAGTGCCTGCACTGCAGGAAGAGCTTCATCCAGAGCTCAATCCTTGTTAAAGGGTAAAAAAATCCATGTTAGTCCACATGAGAGCTCTGCTTTGATCTTTAAGTTTTTTGCTTTGACCTTGGGAAGGTGTGTCTGAGCAATGTGAATGCCCTTCTGCAGCAGAGCCTTCACATTTGCTGGGCTCAGCTAAAGCTGCTGTGCTTGGAATGCAGTTTGCAGGAAGTGGAGGCTGGTTTTGGTGAGCTAGTGAAGCCAGCAGGAGCTTGCCCATGTCCTCAGGTGAGGTTCTGTGAAGGCTCCCTGACGTCCCAGCAAACTGCAAGGAGATGATGATTGCAGTACCGAGGAGCGCTGCTTCCTCCATGCCAGGGAGCTGGGGCCTGGTCTGGTGCAGGAGAGGTACAGCAGGGCCCTGGGGGTTGGAGGAGTCCAGTGCGTGGGGAGGAAACTAGCAGCTGGGAGGCGTGGGGATCCGCAGCAACAGGAGGCAGCAGCCCAGCCAGGAGCTGAGATGGTTTAATTTTTAGCTGCATCCACTAATTCCTGTCAAGTGGCATCAGTGATATGTCTCCTCTCTCCTTTTAGGTTCCCCCAAAAGGCATTCTCACTATTCTGTTTTTTTTTTTACATCACCATGTTCTCAGAAGCAATGAGCAGCTTTTCCGTGAACAGGAAATAAAAATGAAGAAGTTTTTCCACTTTTACTCCCTGAAAAATCACTTTAACTGCTGATTTCCCCCAATGTTCTGTTGCAGACCTGAGTCCCTGCAGAGCTGTGAGCGCAGCGCCCCGTCTGCAGGAACAGGAGCATTTCAGAGGGGGGTATGGAGGAGGGGGACTGCCATTCTCAGGGGGGGCGTTCACCCAGGGGCGCATGGAGGGAGGGCTTTGTCCTGTCTGCTTCAACCAACACTTGTATCCAGCCAGCAGAAGGCTGTGCCCTCGGTGTCCCACGTGAGCTCTGCATGGAGCTTACAGTTGGCTGTGAGGTGGTGGAGAGCCTCTGGGCTCCGATTAAGGGACAAGGAAGTAAAGTGGTTGCCTACTACATGCCACCCAGCCAGGACAACGATCCCAATCAATTCTTCTTTAAGGAATTAGGGGATATGTCTGGAACAGCATCACTTGCCCTAGGCAGTGTAGTCCATCAGTGCTGGTCACTTGTTAAGAGGCAGCTCGTAAGAGCACAGGTGCAGGCACTTTCAAAGTGTTGCAAGTGAAGAAGCGGGGTAGAAGTGCAGCTCCTCTGAGCAGAGATTTGCTTTGATGACAGATTTACTCCTCTAATTCACCAGGGGAAGAAGCCCAATAAAGCTTCTGCTAAGGATTCTCACAGTATCCTTGTCGCCAAAATGTTTGGCATACAGCTGACCGAGAGCACAATGTGTGAACCACGGGCTGATGGGACGGCGTCACAGTCCCATAGGAAATGGAGTTACATCAGGCTGGTGGCCCATCTCTAGTGAGATTCCCAATGCCATCATTTTGATGCCAATTCCCTTCAGTGTTTTTATGAATGATCTGCATGGCACTGTTTCCCAAATTCATAGAGTAATCTGGGGACGTGTGGGTTACGTGAGTGGAGAGTGAGGAGGACTGAGAATCGTCTGAGTAGCAGAGCTCAGAGGATTGTCTTCAGTGGGGCAGATTGTCTTGAGTTTAGGACAAGAAAGGGTTAAGGTTAGACTTTAAGGTTAGGAGTTGGAGTTATGGCTTAGGAGTTAGGGTTGGGGTTAGGGTTAGATTAAAGGTTTAGTCTATGGGTTAGAGTTAGCACTAGGCACCAATTCCCAGTTTCCTGACACGCAGGAAAAACTCCATGAAGACACAGATGGATATGGTTAATTGACAGCAAAGGAAAGCAAGAGGCATAGTTCTGTCAAAGTAGATTTTATTAAGTTCAAGTTATATCCACTGAATCATAGAATCATAGAATGGCTTGTGTTGGAAGGATCAGAAGGATCATCTAGTTCCAAACCCCGGCGGAGGGCAGGCTTGCCAACCGCAAGACCAGACTGCCAGGAACACATCAAGTCTGGCCACTCCACTCACCTCCACTGATGAGGCATCCACAAATGCTCTGGGCAGCCTCTTCCAGTGCCTCACCACCCTCTGCGTGGAGGATCTCTTCACAACATCCAACATTAACCTCCCCTCGTTCAGTTTAAATCCATTGCCCCTTGTCCTATCACTATCTTCCAGCATAAAAGCCCTTCAACTGCCTGTAAACTCCTTTCAAGTATCACAAGATCGCAATGAGGTCTTTCCGGACCCTCCCTTCTCCAAGCTAAACAATCCCAACTCCCACAGTCTTTCATCAGCCCTCTGATTATCTTTGTGGCACTCCTCTGGACCTGCTCCAACAGCTCCATGTCTTCCTTGCGCTGGTTTCCCCAGGCCTGGACACAGCGCT
>NC_052560.1:320768-391119 GCF_016699485.2 Gallus gallus | reverse complement strand
TTTCCTGCAAACAGCCCTTGTGTTGTTGCATTGCATGGTGCCACCAGCTGCAACTAAGAGATGACTCGCTGGTTACTCCTTTAGAATTTAGGATTTTCCATTCAATTGCCATAAATATTTTGATGCCATGCTCACTGATATATTGTAAGCAAGTAAGCATGCTGTTGTATTGTTAATTTTAAAGCAAATATCCCTTCATAAATTCCAGAGATGTAAAAGCTTTCTTTGCTCCAAAGGAAGCTGTGGCCCCAGTGTCATTCAGGCCCAAATAGTGCTTTCTCCATGGGGAGGGACACACAGTGGAGATGTTGAACAGTCACTGTGCCGCAATGATGGAAATGCTCTCATCTCCCCTGTTTCTGTCATTGAAGCTCCTCTTCCAGCCCCCAAACCCGGGCTGATCTCCCTGCTAGAAGGAGGGGAAGACCCCTGGATCCCAGGTGTGCGTAGCCCTGAGGCCGTGCCAGGAGACCTGAGCCCAGGTGAGGCGGTGGAGGGAGGGAAGGAGGAGGCTGGGGCTGGAAGAGTCCTCTCTGTCTGTGTTTTATTTTGGGCACCGTGTGCAATTTCTGGATTTCCTCTTTCCTCCAGCAGGAACTGGGATTACAGATATACTGGAGGATGTGCAGGAAAGTGGTGTGGCCGAAAGGCGGTGGGGTAGTGCCTGTGTGGGAGAAATCAGAAGGGATGTCCCAGGAGGCCTGGAGCAAGGTCAGGGTGAGCACATCAAGAAGGCACTGGGAAAGCATCTGGAAGAGAAAGCAAGGAGCCCACTGCACTTCAACATAGGTGAAAAGCAGGCGGAAGGACCCAGGAGCAAGGATGTGTGTCCGATGAAAAAGCAGAATCCATGCACTGAGTGTGGGAAAAGCTTGGAAATAGATTCCAGTGTCATTAACCATCAGTGCATGCACGCAACGCAGAGCCTGTACAAGTGCTCTGAGTGTGGGAAGAGCTTCAAACGGAGAGCCAAACTGAAACGTCTCCAATGCATCCATACAGGATGGAGACCCTACAAGTGCTGTGAGTGTGGGAAGAGCTTTAAAAGGAGTTCCCACCTCACCTGCCACCAACGAATCCACACAGGAGAGAGACCCTTTCAGTGCTCTGAGTGTGGGAAGGGCTTCAACAGCAGTTACAACCTTACCTGCCACCAACGCATCCACACAGGAGAGAGACCCTTTAAGTGCTCCGAGTGTGGGAAGGGCTTCAAAAGCAGTTATGAATTGAAGGTGCACCAGCGCATCCACACAGGAGAGAGACCCTACAAGTGCTCTGCTTGTGAGAAGAGCTTCAAAAGCAATTCTGAATTGAAGCTGCACCAGCACACCCACACAGAGGAGAGACCTTACAAGTGCTCAGAGTGTGGGAAGAGCTTCAGCAGAAGTTCCCACCTCAACTTCCACCGGCACGTCCACACAAGAGAGAGACCCTTTCAGTGTCCTGCGTGTGAGAAGAGCTTCAAACGCAGTTATGAATTGAAGAAGCACCAGTGCATCCACAGAGGAGAGAGACCCTTTCTGTGCTCTCAGTGTGGAAAGGGCTTCAAAAGGAGTTCCCACCTCACCTGCCATCAGCACATCCACACAGGAGAGAGACCCTTTAGGTGTCCTGAGTGTGGGATGACCTTCAGAATCTGTTCTGAATTGAAGTTGCACCAGCGTATCCACACAGAGGATAGGCCCTACAAGTGCTCTGAGTGTGGGAAGTGCTTCAAAAGGAGTTCCCACCTCTCCTGCCACCAGCACATTCACACAGGAGAGAGACCCTTTAATTGTACTGAGTGTGGGAAGAGCTTCAAAAGAAGGCCTGATTTGAAGCAGCACCAGCTCATCCACACAAGAGAGAGGCCCTTTTAGTGTTCTGCGTGTGGAAAGACCTTTAAAAAGTGTTCTGAACTGAACCTGCATCGGCGCATCCATATGGAGGAGAGACCCTTTCAGTGTCCCGCGTGTGGGAAGAGCTTCAAAAGAAGATCCGAGTTAAGGGAGGCCCTGCAAGTGCTGTGAGTGTGGGAAAAGCTTCAAAAGCAGTTCTGACTTGAAGCAGCACCAGCGAACCCACACAGAGGAGAGACCCTACAAGTGCTGTGAGTGTGGCACGTGCTTCAAAAGGAGTTCCCACCTCACCTGCCACCATCGCATCCACACAGGAGAGAGACCCTTTCAGTGTCCTGAGTGTGGGAAGAGCTTCAAAAGCAGTTCCGCACTGAAGCGCCACCAGCGCATCCACATAGGACAGAGACCCTTTCAGTGTCCGGAGTGTGCAAAGAGCTTTAAACGCAGATCTCATCTCAACATTCACAAGCGCAACCACAAAGCACAACGGCTGTAGAAGCACCCCAAGACTCTGGGAACCTTCAAAAGCAGTTCCAGCCTTGTTAGCGACCGGCACTGCCACGGAAGGTACAGATCCTGCAGAGCCTCAAACTTGTGAGGATCTTCAGCCAAAACCCCAGCCTGGTTACGACCTGTGGCTTTGTGTTTTGAACCTTACAAATCCCTTGAGTAGAGGAAGAGCTCTGCAGCCAAAATCCTTCTTCTTCTCTGCTGCTCTTCTTTCTCCTCTTTGGATGCGAATTCTGCATGTTGCTCTCTGTCAGCTGCAGTCAAGGTGTTGAGCGGACAGTCAAAGGAGAGTCCAGAGTGGGATGTGTCACAGCCACTGGAAACCCTCTGCCAGGTGGCACGTTTCTTCCAGGGCAGTGTGCAAGGACAGTCACCTCTTATCTCCCCTGGAGACACTCACCTGCTGTGGGACAACAGGTGAGGACCCAAAGGAAACCTCAGCTGGGCCGATACGTCGCCAGGAAGGAAGAAATTCTGTCTGCTGGGAGTGTGGGAAGAGCTTCATCTGGAGCTCAACCCTCAGTACACTCCAGAGAACCAACGCCGGGGAGAGTCCCTGTGAGTGCCTTGACTGCAGGAAGAGGTCTGTCCAGAGCTGGGAGCTCATCACACACCAGTGGATCCACGTGAGGAACCCTACAGACGTGCAGCCTGCAAGAAGAGCTTTGGCCACAGCTCGAACCTGCTGAGGTAGCAGAGTGTCTGCAGTTGGGTGAAGTCCAGGACGTGCCTGCACCAGTGAGTTCACGTGGCAGGAAGCCTTAGAAATGCCTCGAGTGTGAGAAGGGCTTTGTGCAGAGCACGAAGCTCCTCCCTTGCAGGAGATGGCAGTCGTGGCAGAAGTCTACAAACGTCCCATGTGTGGGAAGAGCTTCAACCACAGCTCCCAGCTGAGCAAGCACCAGGGGATCCACTCAGGGCAGAGACCATAGATGTGACTGCACTGCAGGAAGAGCTTCATCCAGAGCTCAGTCCTCGTTAAGCATTGCCCAGTCCACGTGAGACGGTGGCCCTGCAAGTGTCTCTCCTACAGGAAGAGTTTCTCTCAGGGCTGGCACCTCATTTCTCATGGGGAAAGCTCCAGGAGAGAGAGCTTGAGGATGCCCAAGGATGGGGTAGACCCCTGTGCTTCTCCCCACACAGGAAGAGCTGGCAAAGGAAATGGCATTGCTGGCTCCCTCTGCAGAAGGGACTTAACCCAGGAGCTTCAGATGGCCTTTCCTTGCTTCCCAAAGCAGTTCTCTCAGCATGCCCACGTTCCTCTTCTGCTCTTCCTGCCTGCAGCTTTTTGATGCCATTTCCTTAGGAGAAGCGGCTGTGTGGGGATGTTCTGTGTGTCTGTGTGCGTGTGTTGCTCTCAGTAATTTCTGAGTGCACTGATGAATGTGAGAGAAGGGTCAGGAGAGCAGTAACGTGGCTCTTGGAGGTTTTCTGAGAATCATCTGTAGTGGAAAGGGAAGGGGTGAATAAAGTAGCTGAGTTGTTCTGGAGCTTTCTTCACTGTGTTCTTGTTTCTTGTTCTTATGGTGAATGTCAGCATGTGGAATGAGGAGAGGGATAGGAGAGGGATAATATTCCACCTCTGCACACACTGGAATCAGCACAGCCACAGGCAGAGCTCCCAAGGGAACAACCACCCCCCCATGGTGCCCATGTGCAAGGCTGTTACGCATTTCTGCTTTTTCATGTTGGAAACATTGAAAGTTGGAGGCCCTGTGTGCTTCAGCATCATCAGCATGTGTGAGACGTGGTGGGAATGGCCCTGTGAGGGGTGTGCTGTGTGTGATGGATGGCTCTGGGCTCTGCAGGCTGGAGATGCAGGGCCGGTGAGATGGGATGGGGTTGCTGTATGTACTGGTGGGCTAGAGGAAACAGAGCTTACAGTTAGCAATGCCATGGTTACAGCCTCTGTGTATGGGTTAAGGGATGAGGAAATAAAGTGGACGTCACTGTTGGAGCCTACTCTAAGCCTCTCAGCCTGGACGATGATGCCAATTAATTATTCTTAATTGTTTAAAGGAGTATCTCAAGAGGAGCCTCATTTGTCCTAATGGGTCAGCAGCTTCCCGGAAATTTAGGGGGAATAGCACACAGCCAACGAGCTCTGTGGTTTTCATGGTCAACTGATTATATAACTGATTTGTTTGCAGATGACACCAGGCTGGCTGGAGGTGTTGATCTGCCTGAGGGTAGCGAGGCCCTACAGAGGGATCTGCATAGGCTGGATAACTGGGCTGAAGCCAATGGGATGGGATTCAACAAGACCAAATGCTGGGTCCTGCACTTTGGCCACAATAACCCCCAGGCAACGCAACAGGCTTGGGGCAGAGTGGCTGGAAGATTGTGTAGAGGAAATGGACCTGGGGGTGTTGACTAGCGCTAGACTGAACATGAGCCAGCAGTGTGCCCAGGTGGCCAAGAAGGCCAATGGCATCCTGGCTTGTATCAGAAATAGTGTGGCCAGCAGGAACAGGGAAGTAATTGTCCCCCTGTACTCAGCACTGGTGAGGCCGTACCTCGAGTACTGTGTCCACTTTTGGGCCCCTCACTGTAGGAAAGACATGGAGGCCCTGGAGCGTGTCCAGAGGAGGGCAACAAAGCTGGTGAGGGGTCTGGAGCACAGGCCTTATGAGAAGCGGCTGAAGGAGCTGGGATTGTTCAGTCTGGAGAAGAGGAGGCTCAGGGGAGACCTTATTGCTCTCTGTAACTACCTGATGGGAGGTTGTAGTGAGCTGGGGGGGGGGAGGGGTTGGACTCTTCTCTCATGTGACAGTGATAGGACTAGAGGGAATGGCTTCAAGCTGCTCCAGGGAATATTAAGGATGGAGGTCAGGGAATACTGCTTGTCTGAAAGGGTGGTCAGGCACTGGAATGGGCTGCCCGGAGAGGTGGTGGAGTCACTGACCCTGGTGGTGATCAAAGAGCGTTTGGATGTTGTGTTGAGGGACATGGTTTAGCGAGAACCACTGGTGAAGGGAGAATGGTTGGACTGGATGATCCTGGGGGTCTTTTCCAACCTTTGCGATTCTTTGATTCTATATATGACTGTTGAAGTCACTGGGGAGATGCTCGCACATCCACATGGGAGTGGAGGTACTCTTTGGCTTTTAGGGGACGAAGTATCAGTCAGTGGGCAAAATACAGTGTGAGGGCGATCATTTTGCTTCTCAAATCTTCCTACTGCTGATGTTATCTACAGTGACGATGGCTCACATCCTTTGAGCGAGGAAATGCAAAACTGAGCCAAATGAGAAGCCAGTGAGTGTTTGGTGTCCCCTACTACCCTCCATCAAATGAGGCAGTAGAAAGAGCAAAAGGTTGACTGTTGGACACTCATCTTAGTGCATCTTAGTGCTTCACTGACCCAGACCTTAGAAGTGATTCTTTCTGCACAAGCTGACAGGTCAGCCCTCGCCTCCTGTGGTAGTGCCGTGGTGCCAGAAACACCCAGCAGGACTCTGTCATCAGTCCGTGCTGTTGTGTCACAAGGAACAAGTAGTGAGACTGCAGAACCATCAGAGTAAGGCACTGCCAGGGTGAGTGCCAGTGCAGGAGTCGAGGTGAGTGTCTGCAGCGTGCAGGGAAAAGGAGGCAAGCGTAGGACTGCGTAGAACAGCCTCTGGTGCAGATGGCCAACAGCACTGGCAAGGCTGGAGGGCCCCAACAGGAAACCAAGGTCTTGGTCAGCTTGGCTGCGGCAGTTGTGTCTGCTGCTGATGCTCCGGAGGGCACACGTTGTCCTCGTGACACTGGGGCCTCCTTGTTTCCTTGCAGCCCTGTAGGGAGGCCAGTAGGTGTAGTATCATTCTCCCTCCCAGAACGCTGCCCACCCACATCCCACTGACCGTGGGAGAGCGTTGGGCCATCTGTGAGGGACAGGACCACCTTTCCCAGAGGCTGCAGCTATGGCTTAACCCTTCTGTTTCATCAAACAAACCAAGGGCTTTCCTCAACCTCAAAGCACCTGCACAGGGCCTTCTTTGCCTGCCTGTAATCACGGCCTCCAATTATCTGCTCTAACACGTCTCTGGGGAGGCTTTGTTGGTAATGGCCCCACAGGGACCAATTAATACTCCAACACTCTCCAACATTTCTGGACAGCATTTTGGCTGCACCTTCATCAGTTGGCTACAGCAGTCTTCTCTCAGTAGCTGAAGCTCAACAGACACCACATACGCTGTGGGGCTCATTACAGTGCAGAAAGACCTAACAAGCCATTTCCCTCCAGTCTTCAAGACTTGCTCATGAGGGAGGTCTCAGTGTGGCAGATAAGGTTTTCAAGGAGCACAGTCCAAAAAAGGAGTTGTCATCTGTAAGGGTATTTCTTCTTACAGCAGACACCGAGATGTCACTGAGTGCAGCACAACTCCTGTGACACGGATGGCAGCTCCGTCAGGGAGCGGGAGGTACAGCCAGCATGGGGATAGCATTGCTGGGGATCCAAGAGGGAAATGTAGTCAGTGAGAGCTGATAACTGGACAGTGACTGCAACAGACAAAGATGGGAATTAATGCAGGTGGAGGAGAAAGAAGCCAGTGGCAAGAGGAGGGATGCAGGGGGCCAGTTGCTGGTGGCCAAATGTGTGGTCGACGCTGGTCCGGCTGGGTGTGGGGGAGGCGTGGGAGGGAGCTGATTCCCCTCCAGGACCCAGGACTACAACCTCAGGCATAAGATTCGTCAACTGATTCAGCTGAATCCCGTCCAGGTAGCTGCAGGGAGATGGGGGGGGTGGGGTGTAGGGGTGTGGGGAAGGAAGCTTCCTCAGCAGCACAGGGGCCTTCTGCTGCTAGGGGTGCTGCATGGGGCTGGGGGCTCAGAGCTGCACTGAATGCTCGGGGTGTTGCAGAGGGGACTTTTCAGGAAGGAGGACCAAACGTGGGACTTTCTGCCCTGTGTTCATTTTCCTACCCTTCTTCTGAGCAAGCCCCCTTGCATCCTCTCCCACCCAGAAACACCTCTGCCTTCATGGCAGCGGGGTCCAAGGCATGAAGCGCCTCCTCTGCAGCCAGAGCTCCAGCAGAGCAGAGCTGCATCTCTCCAGGCCTGAGCTCATTTCCTTCTGCAGCGCACGGGGGCTGAGAGCAGCTGCTCGGGGCTGTGGACAGCACATGTCTGTGAGGCTGGGAAGGAGCTGAATTTCTCTGAATGAGATGCCATCACGAGGACACTTGGCTCTCTCTCGCAGAGAGATGTCCTTCCAAGCTGGTGAGCTGCCCTGCAGGATGCTACATCTCTCCCATAGCATCTCTGTGTTCCCTGCAAAGCCCAGGGAGATGAAGTGGAGAGATGCTAAGAGAGATGTCACATTCTAAATGTGAAACCAAGCACTCCTGCCACTTCACAATGGGCCCACCTGGGTGGGTCAGGACTGCTTTCTCCAGAGCCCGCGGGCAGAGGCCTCTCCTCTTCCTTACATACTCAAACTCACGGAAAAAAATCTCAAGTCGTGGATCTGAACAGGCATTTTCCTCAGAGAAAGAAAAAGGATCGGATCGATTCTGTGGCAGGAGGAAGGTCACCAAGGAATGGTACGGGGTTTTGCCAAGGGAAGCCTCACCTAACTTGCCTTTTTCTCTCCTTTGATGATTAGCCATGCCCAGGAGCGGCAGATGCCCAACAGCAGCTCCATCAGCGAGTTCCTCCTCCTGGCGTTGGCAGACACGCGGCCGCTGCAGCTCCTGCACTTCTGGCTCTTGCTGGGCATCTACCTGGCTGCCCTCCTGGGCAACGGCCTCATCAGCACAGCCGTAGCCTGCGACCACCGCCTGCACACCCCCATGTACTTCTTCCTCCTCAACCTCGCCCTCCTCGACCTGGGCTCCATCTCCACCACTGTCCCCAAAGCCATGGCCAATGCCCTCTGGGACACCAGGGCCATCTCCTACACTGCATGTGCTGCCCAGGTCTTTCTGTTCTCATTCTTGTTGTCAGCCGAATTTTACCTCCTCACTCTCATGTCCTATGACCGCTACGTTGCCATCTGCAAGCCCCTGCACTACGGGACCCTCGTGGGCAGCACAGCTTGTGCCAGCCTGGCAGCAGCTGCCTGGGGCACTGGGCTTCTCCATGCTCTGCTGCACACTGCCAATACCTTTTCACTGCCACTCTGCCGAGGCAACACCGTGGACCAGTTCTTCTGTGAAATTCCTCACATTCAAAAGCTCTCTTGCTCGTACCCCTACCTCAGGAATCTCAGTCTTATGACATTCAGCGTATTTTTGTTTTCGGGGTGTTTTGTTTCCATTGTGCTTTCTTACGTGCAGATCTTCAGGGCTGTGCTGAGGATGCCCTCCGTGCAGGGACGGCACAAAGCCTTTTCCACGTGCCTCCCTCAGCTGGCCGTGGTCTCCCTCTCTATCAGCACTGGCCTCTTTACCTACCTGAAGCCCCATTCCATCTCCTCCCCAGCCATGGATGTGTCGGTGGCAATTCTGTACTCGGTGGTGCCTCCAGCAGTGAACCCCCTCATCTACAGCGATGAGGAACCAGGCACTGAAGGATGCCATCTGGGAACTGTTGTTATGGATGTTTTCCAGTAATCACAAAGACTCCATCTCTCTCCGCAGGTGACTTCTAATGTATCCCACTCTAAGCTTGTGCTCGGTTGTTTTCCATTAGTATGTTTCTTTCTTTCATACAGCATACAGCATACTTTCATGCAGCAAAGGAAAGTACGTGGGCAGTGAGTGTTCTGGGGGGTCCATGAAATGTGTGTCTGACACAAAGAGAAGATATTTTCTCTTGTGCAGAGGTTCTCCACTGTGGAAAGGGGATTTAGCTGGGGGTCCTGAGGGAATAAGAGCCGGCCGTGAGCCAGCACTGCGCTCCTGTAGCCTGGGTGGCCAATGGTACAACAGAGGGGTGTCCAGCAGGGACAGGGAGGTGATCGTCCTCCTCTACTCAGCCCTTGTAAGGCTCCATCTGGAGCGCTGTGTCCAGGCCTGGGGAAACCAGCGCAAGGAAGACATGGAGCTGTTGGAGCAGGTCCAGAGGAGTGCCACAAAGATAATCAGAGGGCTGATGAAAGACTTGTGGGAGTTGGGATTGTTTAGCTTGGAGAAGGAAGGGTCCGGAAAGACCTCATTGCAATCTTGTGATACTTGAAAGGAGCTTACAGGCAGTGAGAAGGGCTGACTTTTATGCTGGAAGATAGTGATAGGACAAGGGGCAATGGATTTAAACTGAACTGAGGGGAGGTTTATGTTGGATGTTGTGAAGAGATCCTCCACGCAGAGGGTGGTGAGGCACTGGAAGAGGCTGCCCAGAGCATTTGTGGATGCCTCATCAGTGGAGGTGAGTGGAGTGGCCAGGCTTGATGTGTTCCTGGCAGTCTGGTCTTGCGGTTGGCAAGCCTGCCCACAGCACAGGGTTTGGAACTAGATGATCCTTCTGATCTTTCCAACACAAGCCATTCTGTGATTCTATGATTCAGTGGACATAACTTGTACTTAATAAAATCTACTTTGACAGAACTATGCCTCTTGCTTTCCTTTGCTGTCAATTAAGCATATCCATCTGTGTCTTCATGGTGTTTTTCCTGCGTGTCAGGAAGCTGGGAATTGGTGCCTAGTGCTAACTCTAACCCATAGACTAAACCTTTAATCTAACCCTAACCCCAACCCTAACTCCTAAGCCATAACTCCAACTCCTAACCTTAAAGTCTAACCTTAACCCTTTCTTGTCCTAAACTTCAACCTAAACTCAAACTCTTCCCCCTAAACACTAACCCTCATCACAGCCCTCGCCCTAACACTAACTCAAGTGCTAGCACTTCACCTAACGCTAAATCTAATCCTTAGTGCTAGCCCCAGCCCTAACTCTTCTTTTTAACCTCACCCTAACACTCAACCCTGTCCCTGACCCTCCGGTTGGTTGGCAGCTGGTTATCAGGTGGGGTAAATCAGGCTGCTGCTCTTTCAAGTCACTTCCCAAGATGGATGGAATTCTCAGCATGAATAGGACATGTTGTCATGCTTAGTAAGTAGGTCACTCCAACCGTATGTGAGCCCAGAAATTGAGAGAAATATGAATCTGGAAGTGAATAAGGAGGAAGAGACTTATTCTGGGAACACGGCAGGAAGGAAGGCCCCTCCTGTGCTGATCAGGGGAAAATGACAAGTTTCTATCTGGTGCGCGTGGCTCTGCATGTGGGATGTGGCATATTTGCTGCGGGCAGCAATTGTGCTCAGCCATGCCCATCAGCTAGCTGACCTGGTTCTTCTCCTCCCTTTTCCCTCCCTTGAGTACACGTGAGTGCACTTCCAGCAGCATTCATGACTGTGGAGGAAGCCCAATTCTCCTGCAGTGTTGGCTCAGCGCTGCAATGGAAGAGGGAAGAGTTTGTGAGACACGGGGGAGTACAGGGCCAGCGCTTGGCCATGCTGCTGAATGAAGCACAGCTGGATCAAGCCCTGAGTCAAGGTGCCAGGCAAGAACCAAAACAGCTGTAGCGACAAATCTCTGTGTAATAAATGCGTCATAAAGAACTCCTCCTTTTCAGAGTTTTGAGGGTTGTCTATAAATCCTCGTCATTTATTTTTCATAAGCCACGGACATACAGCAGCAAGATAACGACTCTTACATTTTATCTCCACATAGATTTATAAAACCATTAAAAACAAAATCAGTTGTAAGTGACCTTCAGAGATCATCTAGTCCAACTGCCTGACCACTTCAGGGCTAACCAAAAGTGAAAGCACGTCATGCAGGGCTTTATCCAAATGTCCCTTGAGCACCAGAGGTCACGGGGCAAGAACCTGTAAAGGAAGCCTCTTCTGGGGTCTATTTGGAATGGAGTAAGTTGGGAGATGAAAGAGAAGCAGAGGGTTATTGTGTCCTGACTTGAGACAGCTACTGATGTATGGGCTGCATAGGTAGACAGTGAGCAGCATCAAAAACTGGCCGAATGGCCAGACCAGTCAGAGCTGGTGGTCAGTGGCACAAGGTTTTGCAGGAGGCCAGTAGCTGCAGGTGTGCTGCAGGGCTTCATAATGGGCCTGGTCCTATTTGACATTGTCATTCATGTTCTGTGATGCTGTTCATCAACAGTGATGCTGTTCCAGACGTATCCCTTAATTCCTTAAAGAATTGATTGGGATCGTCGTCCTGGCTGGGTGGCATGTAGTAGGCAACCACTTTACTTCCTTGTCCCTTAATCAGTGCCCAGAGGCTCTCCACCACCTCACAGCCAACTGTAAGCTCCGTGCAGAGCTCACGTGGGACACCGAGGGCACAGCCTTCTGCTGGCTGGATACAAGTGTTGGTTGAAGCAGACAGGACAAAGCCCTCCCTCCATGCCCCCCTGGGTGAACGCCCATCCCCAGAATGGCAGTCCCTCTCCTCCATACCCCCCTCTGAAATGCTCCTGTTCCTGCAGACGGGGCGCTGCGCTCACAACTCTGCCAGGGATTCACGTCTGCAACAGAAGGACTTTCCCCACCGCAGAGGGAAAGCAGGGAAGTTCAGGAGGAGGGGAAAAAAATGGAGTTTTCTAACCCTTAGTGCAACAAAACATGACGTGTGACAAAACAGTGGGGGACATCAGCAGTTCAAGTGATTTTTCAGGGAGTAAAAGTGGGAAAACTTCTTCATTTTTATTTCCTGTTCACGGAAAACCTGCTCATTGCTTCTGAGCACATGGTGATGTAAAAGAAAAACAGAATAGTGAGAATGCTTGTTTTCCTAAAAGGAAAGAGGAGACACGTGACTGATGCCACTTGACAGGAATTAGTGGATGCATCTTAAAAGTAAATCATCCCAGCTCCTTGGCTGGGCTGCTGCCTCCTGTTGCCGGGGATCCCCTCGCCTCCCAGCTGCTAGTTTCCTCCCCACGCATTGGGCTCCTCCAACCCCCAGGGCCCTGCTGTACCTCTCCTGCACCAGACCAGGCCCCAGCTCCCTGGCATGGAGGAAGCAGCGCTCCTCGGTACTGCAATCATCATCTCCTTGCAGCTTGCTGGGACGTCAGGGAGCCTTCACAGAACCTCACCTGAGGACATGGGCAAGCTCCTGATGGCTTCACTAGCTCACCAAAACCAGCCTCCACTTCCTGCAAACTGCATTCCAAGCACAGCAGCTTTAGCTGAGCCCAGCAAATGTGAAGGCCTCTGCTGCAGAAGGGCCAGCACATTGCTCAGACACACCTTCCCAAGGTCAAAGCAAAAACCTTCAAGGATCAAAGGGGAGCTCTCATGTGGACTAACATGGATTTTTTTACCCTTTAACAAGGATTGAGCTCTGGATGAAGCTCTTCCTGCAGTGCAGGCACTTCTTACGGTCTCTGCCCTGAGTGGATCTCCAGCCTGCAGAGCCCAGAGCCATCCATCACACACAGCACACCCCTCACAGGGCCATTCCCACCACGTCTCACACATGCTGATGATGCTGAAGCACACAGGGCCTCCAACGTTCTATGTTTCCTAACATGAATAACCAGAAATGCATAACAGCCTTGCACATGGGCACCACGGGGGGCTGGTTGTTCCCTTGGGAGCTCTGCCTGTGCCTGTGCTGATTCCAGTGAGTGCAGAGGAGGAATCATTATCCCTCTCCTATCCCTCTCCTCATTCCACACGCTGACATTCACTTTAAGAACAAGAAACAAGAACACAGTGAAGAAAGCTCCAGAACAACTCAGCTACTTTATTCACCCCTTCCCTTTTCGCTACAGATGATTCTCAGAAAACCTCCAAGAGCCACGTTACTGCTCTCCTGACCCTTCTCTCACATTCAGTCATGTGCACTCAGAAATTACTGAGAGCAACACACGCACACAGACACACAGAACATCCCCACACAGCCGCTTCTCCTAAGGAAATGGCATCAAAAAGCTGCAGGCAGGAAGAGCAGAAGAGGAACGTGGGCATGCTGAGAGAACTGCTTTGGGAAGCAAGGAAAGGCCATCTGAAGCTCCTGGGTTAAGGCCCTTCTGCAGAGGGTGCCAGCGATGCCATCTCCTTTGCCAGCTCTTCCTGTGTGGGGAGAAGCACAGGGGTTGAAGGTGAAGGGCTGAAGCTCTTCACAAGTTTGAGGCTCTGCAGGATCTGTATCTTTTATGGAAATGCTGGTAGGTAACGAGGCTGGAACTGCTTTGGAAGGTTCCCAGAGTCTTGGGGTGCTTCTACAGTCGTTGTGCTCCGTGGATGCGCTTGTGAGTGTTGAGATGAGATCTGCGTTTAAAGCTCTTTGCACACTCAGGACACTGAAAGGGTCTCTCTCCTGTGTGGATGCGATGGTGGCAGGTGAGGTGGGAACTCCTTTTGTAGCACTTGCCACACTCACAGCACTTGTAGGGTCTCTGCTCTGTGTGGGTTCGCTGGTGCTGCTTCAACTCAGAACTGCTTTTGAAGCTCCTCCCACACTCAGAGCACTTAAAGAGTCTCTCTCTGTGGATGTATTGGTGGCGTGTGAGGTTAGAACTCCTTTTGAAGCTCTTCCCACACTCAGAGCACTTGCAGGGCCTCTCCCCTGTGTGGATGCGCTGGTGCAGCTTTAACTCGGATCTTCTTTTGAAGCTCTTCCCACACGCGGAACACTGAAAGGGTCTCTCCTGTCTGTGCATGCGCAGGTGCTGCTTCCAGTCAGCAGCTTTTGAAGCCCTTCCCACACTCAGAGCACTGAAAGGGTCTCTCTCCTGTGTGGATGCGTTGGTGGCAGGTGAGGTGGGAACTCCTTTTGAAGCTCTTCCCACACTCCGAGCACATGTAGGGCCTCCATCCTGTATGGATGTGTTTGTGGCGGGTTAGTTGGGAACTCCGTTTGAAGCTCTTCCCACACTCAGAGCACTTGTACAGGCTCTGCGTTGCGTGCAAGCACTGGTGGTTAATGATGCTGGAATCTATTTCCAAGCTTTTCCCACACTCAGTGCATGGATTCTGCTTTTTCATCTGACACACATCCTTGCTCCTGGGCTCTACGTCCTGCTTTTCACCTATGTTGAAGTGCAGTGGGCTCCTTCCTTTCTCTTCCAGATGCTTTCCCAGTGCCTTCTTGATGTGCTCACCCTGACCTTGCTCCAGGCCTCCTGGGACATCCCTTCTGATTTCTCCCACTACAGGCACTACCCCACCGCCTTTCGGCCACACCACTTTCCCTGCACATCCTCCAGTATATCTGTAATCCCAGTTCCTGCTGGAGGAAAGAGGAAATCCAGAAATTGCACACGGTGCCCAAAATAAAACACAGACAGAGAGGACTCTTCCAGCCCCAGCCTCCTCCTTCCCTCCCTCCAGCAACTCACCTGGGCTCAGGTCTCCTGGCACGGCCTCCGGGCTACGCACATCTGGGATCCAGGGGTCTTCCCCTCCTTCAAGCAGGGAGATCAGCCCGGGTTTGGGGGCTGGAAGAGGAGCTTCAATGACAGAAACAGGGGAGATGAGAGCATTTCCATCATTGCGGCACAGTGACTGTTCAACATCTCCACTGTGTGTCCCTCCCCAAGGAGAAAGCACCATTTGGGCCTGAATGACACTGGGGCCACAGCTTCCTTTGGAGCAAAGAAAGCTTTTACATCTCCGGAAATTATGAAGGCATATTTGCTTTAAAATTAACTTTACAACAGCATGCTTACTATCTTAGAATATATCACTGATTGTGGCATCAAAATATTTATGGCAATTGAATGGAAAATCCTAAATTCTAAAGGAGTAACCAGCAAGTCGTCCAGTTGCTGGAGCTGGTGGCATCATGCAATGCAGCAACACAAGGGGTTTTTAAAGTAAGCTGATCTTCCCCCTGCTGACTGGTGCCTGCTGGCCAGCACTGACCATGGGCATTTATCACAGTACTGAGCACAGTAAGACCTTATACATCACACACTTCTCTGTCTTTCGTTTGTTTCTATTATTGTGGTGTTACTCAATATGTAACTGCATGGCAATTATTCAAGGCCCGGCATGCAGAGGCTCATTCAGCACAGCCAAAGGCAGCCCTAACGAGGAGGAAAGGCAGCAAAGCCCTCACCCAGCCAGGCCACGCACTGGTACGTCTCCAGCATCACGTCCCGGTAGAGCGCTCGCTGCGC
This sequence comes from Gallus gallus, assembly GCF_016699485.2. Classification (NCBI taxonomy): domain Eukaryota; kingdom Metazoa; phylum Chordata; class Aves; order Galliformes; family Phasianidae; genus Gallus; species Gallus gallus. The sequence goes on along the minus strand of NC_052560.1, from coordinate 375,750 downwards.
AGGGTCCAGCAGCGCCCACTCCTCCCTGCTGAAATACACGGCCACCTCCGCAAAGCTCACGGGCTCCTGCAAGCAAAGAGGCTCCTTGCTGGCAACAGCCAAGGCCCAGGGAAGCAGCTCGCACACGACACAAACTCCCGTCCCAGCCGCTTCTCCGGCCCCAGCACACGCATGCTGGCTGAGGGCACCTCCCTCTCCCCCTGCATTCACATCCCTCGCCCCTTGGCCTCTCCTGCCTGCTTCCCACAGCCCCTACCTGACACCGATGTGCTGTGGCCATTTGCTGCTCTCCTGCAGCCTGGGATGATCACGCCTGGAAGGCACAAGCTGAACTGGAGCCTGCAGGGACAAGAGAAAGGGCAGGGCAGCTGGCAGGCAACGCAGCAGTCCCTGTCCCAGCCCAGCCCTCCCCAGCCCATCTGCAGGGCACTGCCTCCGGGATGGCACACCAGGCCTGGCACAGGAAGACAACCAGCAACAGCACTGCTAACGCTCTGGCTCAAAGAGATGAACCATCACAAAGCTGTCTCAAACTAGGGGGCCTGAGAGAACTCATAGCTGACACTCACTTCAACAGCTGAGGGCACACGGACTGCGTGCCTAAAAACAAAGCATGGCAAGGAGTCGGTCATCTCACCCCAAAACAGGGAGCAGCCCAAGCACCCCTCGAGCTCTCCTGCACAGCAGCGCGCTGCACGACAGGATCTGCCCTCGAGCAGGGATGGCTCTCGAGGTCACAGCTGCACAGAGATCCCTCGCAGCTTGATGTCGAGATCCTTCTTGATACAGATCTTCTGTAAGAGACTCGTGGTTACTTTGGAGCTTTGTGAGCTTCTCTAAGGTTATGTCTTAGAGTGACTGTGAACATAGGATTCCTTCCACATAAAGCCTTGGCTAAGCCAGGGACCCGGAGTGTATCCAGCCATGTCCAGGCTCCTTAACTTCGTGGCTTGAGAAGGCTAGGTCGGATGTGGGAGCACTCTGAGCCTTGGGACTCCTTGAGCCAGTGTCAATCCAACTCGGTTCTGGGAAGCTGAGCGTGCAGTTCAGGCAGCAGTGTTAGGATTACCAATGGAAATGGAACCAGACTGTTGCGTATCAAACTGCCACAGCCAGTGTTGGCTCCCAGGTGAGAAACGTATGTCAAACACTCACTCTGCAATCATACATTGCCACAAAACGCTGTTCCCAACCCCCACAGAAACAGGGAGGCTGCTGTGCATGTACTTCATGCAGCTGCTGACCTCCGTGAATCAAAACCACCGACGTTCCCCAATACTCCTTTTCTGCTGCGGCACAGGCTGGAAGTTCTGATGTTACAGCACATTTGGACAAACAACAAAGATCTCTCATTCTCACCCACAGTCCTTTAGGCCACACTTACGGGGCTTTTACTGTTGACCTCCTTTGCAAAATGCAAAAGGAGAAGTGGCCTCAACGGATGAAGAGAAGGCTGAGGTACTGAATGAGTTCTTGGCCTCAGTCTCCACTGGCAGCCAGGACTCCAGTATTTCTCACCTCCCTGAGCCCTGCATCCCTAAACCTCCAGCTGGGGACCGGGGGAGTAAATCCCTCCCCACTGTAACTCGGACTGCAAGTCCGACACCGCCTCATCAGACTGAATGCAGAAGTTTGCTGGAGACACCCAGCTGAGCGCTGCGGTTGACACGGTGGAAGGAAGGGATGCCATCCTGAGGGACCTCAACAGGCTTGAAAGGGGGGCCCGGGTGAACCTCATGAGGTTCAACACCGCAAAGTGCAAGGTTTGGCACTGGGGCCCGAGGAATCCCAGGCATACATACAGACTGGGAGGAGCAGTCCTGGAAGGAGAGCTGGTGGAGAGGGTGAAGAGGAGGGCCACAAAGATGATCAGAGGGCTACAAAGACAGGCTGAGGGAGCTGGGCTTGTTCAGCCTGGAGAAAAGAAGGCTGAGGGGTGACCTCATTGCAGCCTTCCAGGACCTAAAGGGAGCCCATAAACAGGAGGGGAGGGGAGGCAACTCTGTGAAAGGGCAGATAACAGCAGCACAAGGGGAAATGGTTTAAGCTGAAGGAGGGCAGCTGCAGGTTGGGTGTCAGGGGGAAGTTCTTTACTCTGAGAGCGGTGAGGTGCTGGAACAGCTGCCCAGAGAGGCTGTGGATGCCCCGTCCATCCCTGGAGGTGTTCAAGGCCGGGCTGGATGGGGCCCTGGGCAGCCTGGGCTGCTATGAAACGTGGAGGTTGGTGGCCCTGATTAGCAGCAGCGGGGTTGGAGCTTCATGAAGAGCGAAGGTCCCTTCCAACCCGGGCCATGGTGTGATGCTCCGCTCTTCCTCCCCAGCAGCACCCAAATGGATGGCAAATGGAAACGCCGTGCCCACGCTGCCACGGGGTGAGGGAGGAAAGGGTGACGCGCTCCGCCCCGCTCCGCCTCACCTGCTCTGCTGGGAAGAGGCGGCCGTTCTCCTGGAAGCGGCACCGACGGCTCCGTCTCTGCCCACAGGGCTGAGCGCCGTCCCGGGATGAGCCGGGAGCAGCAGCCCGGGAGGCGACACAGCGGCAACGGCGCCGCTCGGAGAGACCTCCAGGGGAGGGGAGGGGAGGGGAGAAGAGGAGAGCAGGAGAGGGGAGGGCAGGGCAGGGCAGAGCGAGGCGTGGGGGACACAGAGCAGCGGAGCCAAGCGAAGGCTGAGTCCCGTCCCGTCCCGTCCCTGTCCCCGCCCCGCCGGAAGACACGCCGTCCGTGGCCGTGAGGGAAGAGGAGTTCCGGGCTCAGTTGGGCTGGGACGACCGGCGGGGCTGGGCCGCTGGCCGGGCGGGTGGCCGCCACTGGGTTTGGGCAGTGTGGCACACAGCATTTGGTTGCGTTTCATTGGTAACAAAAAGCACCTCACCGCCTTCCTTAAGGAGGGTCTGTGTACGTGTAGTTCTGTCTCCGGGCTCCTATCGCTCACGTGCTGAGCAGTCCTTTCTCGGCCAGGCAGCCCCGTCCCTTGTGGGCACTGCTCTTTGTTCTCCGGGCCGTGCACCTTCTCCCGGTGGGGGGAGGGGAAGGAATGTGCGGGTGGGGGGATGTTGGCTGGATCTGAGCGTGGAGAAGTTGAGGTACCGCCTCCCTTCCCTTCCCTTCCCTTCCCTTCCCTTCCCTTCCCTTCCCTTCCCTTCCCTTCCCTTCCCTTCCCTTCCCTTCCCTTCCCTTCCCTTCCCTTCCCGCGCCTTCCCTTCCCTTCCCTTCCCGCGCCTTCCCTTCCCTTCCCGCGCCTTCCCTTCCCTTCCCGCGCCTTCCCTTCCCTTCCCGCGCCTTCCCTTCCCTTCCCGCGCCTTCCCTTCCCTTCCCTTCCCTTCCCTTCCCTTCCCTTCCCTTCCCTTCCCTTCCCTTCCCTTCCCTTCCCTTCCCTTCCCTTCCCTTCCCTTCCCTTCCCTTCCCTTCCCTTCCCTCATGTGTCCATTTCTTTCCACCTGTTGGAAATATCCAAATAATTTTTCAGGACAGTATCTCTCAGAAAGCAGACTTTATTCCCAATTGCAATGGCAGGCATCCCACAAGCAGAAGAGCGTGCTTATGGGTACGGACATGACAGCTTTTGTACCTTGTTTCCCCCCCCACACACCCCTTGCCTCCCCTGTTTCCCCACTGGCTGGGTGCTCCAGGTTCACAATCTTATCAAAAGGTTTACATTTGTTAATCCCTTGTTAATTCCTGTGTTATGTGGTGTCAGTCAGTAGCAGTCCTTTTGTCTCTAACATGTCTCAGTACCCTTCTCATTCCTACTGATGTGGTGATTTTCTTCAGAGTCTTTGTTAGACAAAGAGTATGGAGGGAGGTGCCAGATCTTCCCCAGTATGTTCTTCAGGCCCTCCCTAAGGCATGTTACGAGTTGTCCTTTTAATATGTGCAGGACGTTCTTGCAATGTGTGTGACATATATCTTTTTTTCATGCAGTCTAGTACATAAGTTGTTACTAGCATATATATGTATGCTGTTAATTGTTTAACTTCTCCTCCTTTAATTCTCTGTTGCTCAGGTCCTGTCTATCCAGCACCAAAAGCTAGCAGTTTTCCAACATCAAGGGGTTTGTGATTTGCAAAGATATCTATTACGTCTACCTGGCCTTTAACTGAAGGCCCAGAAGTGTTTCACATTGGCTGGACAGACAGGAGCTTCAGTCTTTGTGCTTGTAACTTACTCCATCTACCTAATCTCGATGGATATCTCTATATCTATATGTATGTATATATTATTTTACTTATATACTGAGTATGCGTTTCTGGGGAAGGTTTATCTAGAGGACGAGCAATGCAAAGTACCATGAGAACCCTGCTAAAGTAGAAAGACCCCTGAAAAGAGGTATCAATTGTAATAAAGGACCCAAATGGTAGCAGAGGCCATGAAATTAACAGAATTCTTATCTTGTTCTGATTGGGGAACAACATTCAATTCCCACACTCCCACCACCCAGGCAATAGCCTTCCCTTTTTCACAACTCACTCCAGTCTCTTTTGCCACGTCCTTCAGCCATCCCACAACAGCTGTGGGAGACTGCAAAGCTCCTCAGCACAGATCTGCCCTTTGGCAGTCAGGCATGCCTTACAGCTCCTCAACACCTCGAGCAAGGAGAGCCATGGAGATTGGGCTGACTGTGTGGACACAATTAGCGGGTAGATTCGAACCATTTGGTTCCCCATCTGTGTCATCCTAGGTATTCCAATCCCACCTATGCAGGTGAGTTTCTACAGGGGAGATAAGAGGTGACTGTCCTTGCACACTGCCCTGGCAGAAACGTGCCACCTGGCAGAGGGTTTCCAGTTGCTGTGACACATCCCACTCTGGACTCTCCTTTGACTGTCCGCTCAACACCTTGACTGCAGCTGACAGAGAGCAACATGCAGAATTCGCATCCAAAGAGGAGAAAGAAGAGCAGCAGAGAAGAAGAAGGATTTTGGCTGCAGAGCTCATCCTCTACTCAAGGGATTTGTAAGGTTCAAAACACAAAGCCACAGGTCGTAACCAGGCTGGGGATTTTTCTCAAGCTCTTCATAAGTTTGAGACTGTGCGGGATCTGTACCTTCTGTGGCAGTGCTGGTACGTAGCGAGGCTGGAACTGCTTTGGAAGGTTCCCCGAGTCTTGGGGTGCATCTACAGCCTTTGTGCTCTGTGGATGTGCGTGTGAGTGTTGAGATGAGATCTGCGTTTAAAGCTCTTTGCACACTCCGGACACTGAAAGGGTCTCTCTCCTGTGTGGAGGGGAAGGAATGTGCGGGTGGGGGATGTTGGCTGGATCTGAGCGTGGAGGAGTCCCTTCCCTTTCCCTTTCCCTTTCCCTTTCCCTTTCCCTTTCCCTTTCCCTTTCCCTTTCCCTTTCCCTTTCCCTTTCCCTTTCCCTTTCCCTTTCCCTTTCCCTTTCCCTCCCCTCCATCCCCCTCCCCATTGTGTCCATTTCTGGCCTCCCACCGCACAAGCAATAGCTTTCCCTTTTTCAGAACTGGAGCAGCAATGGGCGGGGCAGAACCAGCACTGCTGTACCCCAGGCGGGACCCCGGTCCCGGCTCCAGCTGCTGCCCAGCACAGCAGGTCTTCTGGGCCAGACGGGCTGCTGCAAGGGGTTCCCAGCAGCGGTTCCCAAGTGAGTTGCAGCCCTGGTTGTGCTCCAAGGGGCACAGGAAGGGGTTGGAGCTGGGACAGCGAGGAAGTGAGCAGAGGAGCTCAGCGTGCTCTGCTGCCCGCTTGGGCCTCTGTAACGCAGCACAGCTGGGACTGCATTTCTTCCTCTGTGCCACAGGAGACACGAGATGACCTCACTGTGCAGCTCTGCACACATGGATCCATGGAAGCCTTCAACTCCCCGATGCCTCCTTTGGAGCGTCTTCATGTGAAGCCTCCCAGGGGGCAATTTCCACTGCCCTCCCCCTCGCCCGCAGCCCTCAGTTTCCCTTCGGGGACCCAGCAGGCAACATCTGTCCCCGCAAAGGTAGCGCAGACTGCGTGCTCAGCTGAATGGGAAGCATTCTCGGTGCAGGTGGGTTCAGCTGGCACGCACCCAGCGTGTGCCTTCAGGCCCTGCGCTGTCAGATGGGGTGGGCCGAGGGCTGAAATACTGGCAGCAGAATGTTCAGCTCTGCCTAGCAGGGAGAAGAGCTGCGAAGGCGAGGGGAGGAACGGCTGCAAGGTATTTCTGTCCTTGGCTGGCTGGCTGGCTGGCAGCTGGGACTGGAAGCAGCTACACTGCATATCTCACTGCTAAGGGAGAAGGAGGACAGGGGTAAACACAACCATAGTGGAAGCCCTCCCGCTGAGTCCCGAGGCTCAGAGCGTGCTCCGTTGTGCCCCAGCTGTTGAAGCATGGCTCTGCTATCAGTTCTTTCAGTGCCCGTTTTCAGTCAGATTTATGGCCGTTAATGTGTTTTAGCCAGAGTGTTACCTGTTGTGTTGTGCATTGTCTTCCTGTGCAGGGCCTTGTGAGCAAGGCCAGGCTGAAGAAGGGAGCTGCGGGAAGAAGCTGGAGGAGGACGTGAGGGGGAGAAGGGCCTTGTGAGCAGGATGTGTCTCTCTCCCTATCCACACTACAGTCACTCATATTTGCATCAGCCGTAGCAACTGGGAAAAGCAGCTACACTGGTACTATCCCAGTGCCATTCACTTCCATTTCTGTCTTTAAGTGGGCTTCATTTCCGTGCGTGGCCACGGATGAGACAGCTGAGTTGTTGTTCTTAGAATTTGTTCTCATACTCAGTGCGTACTGAAAACAGGCATATGGAGAGGTCTCCTGTCCTCAGGTTAACAAGAGTGGCATTATCCCAGTATCTATCCAAGTAGCAGCGTGAGCACAGCAGTTGCAGTTGCCATCCCAGGGCTGCTATGAAAAGCAGGGAATCGTCTCGGTGGGGAATTCTGAACAGGTGACGTCGTTCCAAAGAAGGATAAGTCCCCAATGCCTGAATTGTTCTGTCCGGCACCGCTGCTATTCAATAAGTTGCCTACACGGTTCAGTTAGAATTACCAGCACAGCAGCGGGGGGTGGTGGTCTGACCGTCACAGGCTGGTTTGGCTGCAATGCTGTCAGATACTCTCTCTTCTCAGGAGAAGAAAAAATACTCTCCGTTTGGTGGGATGTTTTGTTGTTTGATTTTTGTGTTTGTTTCAAGTAAGCCATCCCATTTATTTGACGTGTGTGCGTACCATCCAATTAACTCCTTCCAGTTCTGCACTTCCTACCTGAGGAATGTGAGCCATTATTGTAGAGGAAATGGACCTGGGGATGTTGACTGGCGCTAGACTGAACATGAGCCAGCAGTGTGCCCAGGTGGCCAAGAAGGCCAATGGCATCCTGGCTTGCATCAGAAATAGTGCTGCCAGCAGGAACCGGGAAGTAATTGTCCCCTTGTACTCAGCACTGGTGAGGCCCCATCTGGAGTACTGTGTCCAGTGTTGGGCCCCTCACTGTAGGAAAGACATGGAGGCCCTGGAGCGTGTCCAGAGGAGGGCAACAAAGCTGGTGAGGGGTCTGGAGCACAGGACTTAGGAGGAGCGGCTGAAGGAGCTGGGATCATTCCATCCGGAGAAGAGGAGGCTCAGGGGAGACCTTATTGCTCTCTATAACTACCTGATGGGAGGTTGTAGTGAGCTGGGGGTCAGCCACTTCTCTCATGTGACAGTGATAGGACTAGAGGGAATGGCTTCAAACTGCACCAGGGAAGATTCAGGCTGGACGTTAGGAAATCCTACTTGTCTGAAGAGGCTGGTCAGGCACTGGAATGGGCTGCGCAGAGAGTGGTGGAGTCATCGACCCTGGAGGTCTTCAAAGAGCGTTTGGATGTTGTGTTGAGGGACATGGTTTAGCGAGAACCACTGGTGAAGGGAGAATGGTTGGACTGGATGATCCTGGGGGTCTTTTCCAACCTTTGCGATTCTTTGATTCTATGTATGACTGTTGAAGTCACTGGGGAGATGCTCGCACATTCACACAGGGAGCTGTAAGTACTCTTTGGCTTTTTAGGGGACGAAGTATCAGTCAGTGGGCAAAATACAGTGTGAGGGCGATCATTTTGCTTCTCAAATCTTCCTACTGCTGATGTTATCTACAGTGACGATGGCTCACATTCTTTGAGCGAGGAAATGCAAAAGTGAGCCAAATGAGAAGCCAGTGAGTGTTTGGTGTCCCCTACTATCCCTCCATCAAATGAGGCAGTAGAAAGAGCAAAAGGTTGACTGTTGGATACTCATCTTAGTGCATCTTAGTGCTTCACTGACCCAGACCTTAGAAGTGATTCTTTCTGCACAAGCTGACAGGTCAGCCCTCGCCTCCTGTGGTAGTGCCGTGGTGCCAGAAACACCCAGCAGGACTCTGTCATCAGTCCGTGCTGTTGTGTCACAAGGAACAAGTAGTGACACTGCAGAGTAAGGCAATGCCAGGGTGAGTGCCAGTGCAGGAGTCGAGGTGAGTGTCTGCAGCCTGCAGGGAAAAGGAGGCAAGCAGTAGGACTGCGTAGAACAGCCTCTGGTGCAGATGGCCAACAGCACTGGGAAGGCTGGAGGGCCCCAACAGGAAACCAAGGTCTTGGTCAGCTTGGCTGCGGCAGTTGTGTCTGCTGCTGATGCTCCGGAGGGCACACGTTGTCCTCGTGACACTGGGGCCTCCTTGTTTCCTTGCAGCCCTGTAGGGAGGCCAGTAGGTGTAGTATCATTCTCCCTCCCAGAACGCTGCCCACCCACATCCCACTGACCGTGGGAGAGCGTTGGGCCATCTGTGAGGGACAGGACCACCCTTTCCCAGAGGCTGCAGCTATGGCTTAACCCTTCTGTTTCATCAAACAAACCAAGGGCTTTCCTCAACCTCAAAGCACCTGCACAGTGCCTTCTTTGCCTGCCTGTAATCACGGCCTCCAATTATCTGCTCTAACACGTCTCTGGGGAGGCTTTGTTGGTAATGGCCCCACAGGGACCAATTAATACTCCAACACTCTCCAACATTTCTGGACAGCATTTTGGCTGCACCTTCATCAGTTGGCTACAGCAGTCTTCTCTCAGTAGCTGAAGCTCAACAGACACCACATACGCTGTGGGGCTCATTACAGTGCAGAAAGACCTAACAAGCCATTTCCCTCCAGTCTTCAAGACTTGCTCATGAGGGAGGTCTCAGTGTGGCAGATAAGGTTTTCAAGGAGCACTGTCCAAAAAAGGAGTTGTCATCTGTAAGGGTATTTCTTCTTACAGCAGACACCGAGATGTCACTGAGTGCAGCACAACTCCTGTGACACGGATGGCAGCTCCGTCAGGGAGAGGGAGGTACAGCCAGCATGGGGATAGCATTGCGGGGATCCAAGAGGGAAATGTAGTCAGTGAGAGCTGATAACTGAACAGTGACCTGCAACAGACAAAGATGGGAATTAATGCAGGTGGAGGAGAAAGAAGCCGGTGCAAGAGGAGGGATGCAGGGGGCCAGTTGCTGGTGGCCAAATGTGTGGTCGGTGCTGGTCCGGCTGGGTGTGGGGGAGGTGTGGGAGGGAGCTGATTCCCCTCCAGGACCCAGGACTACAACCTCAGGATAAGATGCCTCAACTGATTCAGCTGAATCCTGTCCAGGTGGCTGCAGGGAGATGGGGATGTGGGGGGGTGTGGGGAAGGAGTGCCTCAGCAGCACAGGGGCCTTCTGCTGCTAGGGGTGCTGCATGGGGCTGGGGGCTCAGAGCTGCACTGCATGCTCAGGGCGTTGCAGAGGGGACTTTTCAGGAAGGAGGACCAAACGTGGGACTTTCTGCCCTGTGTTCATTTTCCTACCCTTCTTCTGAGCTAGCCCCCTTGCATCCTCTCCCACCCAGAAACACCTCTGCCTTCATGGCATGCGGGGTCCAAGGCATGAAGCGCCTCCTCTGCAGCCAGAGCTCCAGCAGAGCAGAGCTGCATCTCTCCAGGCCTGAGCTCATTTCCTTCTGCAGCGCACGGGGGCTGAGAGCAGCTGCTCGGGGCTGTGGACAGCACAGTCTGTGAGGCTGGGAAGGAGCTGAATTTCTCTGAATGAGATGCCATCACGAGGACACTTGGCTCTCTCGAAGAGAGATGTCCTTGCAAGCTGGTGAGCTGCCCTGCAGGATGCACATCTCTCCCATAGCATCTCTGTGTTCCCTGAAAGCCCAGGGAGATGAAGTGGAGAGATGCTAAGAGAGATGTCACATTCTAAAAGTGAAACCAAGCACTCCTGCCACTTCACAATGGGCCCACCTGGGTGGGTCAGGACTGCTTTCTCCAGAGTCCGCGGGCAGAGGCCTCTCCTCTTCCTTACATACTCAAACTCACTGGAAAAAAATCTCAAGTCGTGGATCTGAACAGGCATTTTCCTCAGAGAAAGAAAAAGTATCGGATCGATTCTGTGGCAGGAGGAAGGTCACCAAGGAATGGTACGGGGTTTTGCCAAGGGAAGCCTCACCTAACTTGCCTTTTTCTCTCCTTTGATGATTAGCCAATGTCCAGGAGCGGCAGATGCCCAACAGCAGCTCCATCAGCGAGTTCCTCCTCCTGGCGTTGGCAGACACGCGGCCGCTGCAGCTCCTGCACTTCTGGCTCTTGCTGGGCATCTACCTGGCTGCCCTCCTGGGCAACGGCCTCATCAGCACAGCCGTAGCCTGCGACCACCGCCTGCACACCCCCATGTACTTCTTCCTCCTCAACCTCGCCCTCCTCGACCTGGGCTCCATCTCCACCACTGTCCCCAAAGCCATGGCCAATGCCCTCTGGGACACCAGGGCCATCTCCTACACTGCATGTGCTGCCCAGGTCTTTCTGTTCTCATTCTTGTTGTCAGCCGAATTTTACCTCCTCACTCTCATGTCCTATGACCGCTACGTTGCCATCTGCAAGCCCCTGCACTACGGGACCCTCGTGGGCAGCACAGCTTGTGCCAGCCTGGCAGCAGCTGCCTGGGGCACTGGGCTTCTCCATGCTCTGCTGCACACTGCCAATACCTTTTCACTGCCACTCTGCCGAGGCAACACCGTGGACCAGTTCTTCTGTGAAATTCCTCACATTCAAAAGCTCTCTTGCTCGTACCCCTACCTCAGGAATCTCAGTCTTATGACATTCAGCGTATTTTTGTTTTCGGGGTGTTTTGTTTCCATTGTGCTTTCTTACGTGCAGATCTTCAGGGCTGTGCTGAGGATGCCCTCCGTGCAGGGACGGCACAAAGCCTTTTCCACGTGCCTCCCTCACCTGGCCGTGGTCTCCCTCTCTATCAGCACTGGCCTCTTTACCTACCTGAAGCCCCATTCCATCTCCTCCCCAGCCATGGATGTGTCGGTGGCAATTCTGTACTCGGTGGTGCCTCCAGCAGTGAACCCCCTCATCTACAGCGTGAGGAACCAGGCACTGAAGGGTGCCATCTGGGAACTGTTGTTATGGATGTTTTCCAGTAATCACAAAGACTCCATCTCTCTCCGCAGGTGACTTCTAATGTATCCCACTCTAAGCTTGTGCTCGGTTGTTTTCCATTAGTATGTTTCTTTCTTTCATACAGCCTACAGCATACTTTCATGCAGCAAAGGAAGTACATGGGCAAGTACAAGTGTTCTGGGGGGTCCTGAAATGTGTGTTTGATACAAAGAGAAGATCTCGTGTTCAGAGGTTCTCCACTGTGGAAAGGGGATTTAGCTGGGGGTCCTGAGGGAATAAGAGCCGGCCGTGAGCCAGCACTGCGCTCCTGTAGCCTGGGTGGCCAATGGTACAACAGAGGGGCTGTCCAGCAGGGACAGGGAGGTGATCGTCCTCCTCTACTCAGCCCTTGTAAGGCTCCATCTGGAGCGCTGTGTCCAGGCCTGGGGAAACCAGCGCAAGGAAGACATGGAGCTGTTGGAGCAGGTCCAGAGGAGTGCCACAAAGATAATCAGAGGGCTGATGAAAGACTGTGGGAGTTGGGATTGTTTAGCTTGGAGAAGGAAGGGTCCGGAAAGACCTCATTGCGATCTTGTGATACTTGAAAGGAGCTTACAGGCAGTGAGAAGGGCTGACTTTTATGCTGGAAGATAGTGATAGGACAAGGGGCAATGGATTTAAACTGAACGAGGGGAGGTTTATGTTGGATGTTGTGAAGAGATCCTCCACGCAGAGGGTGGTGAGGCACTGGAAGAGGCTGCCCAGAGCATTTGTGGATGCCTCATCAGTGGAGGTGAGTGGAGTGGCCAGGCTTGATGTGTTCCTGGCAGTCTGGTCTTGCGGTTGGCAAGCCTGCCCATCAGCACAGGTTTGGAACTAGATGATCCTTCTGATCTTTCCAACACAAGCCATTCTGTGATTCTATGATTCAGTGGACATAACTTGTACTTAATAAAATCTACTTTGACAGAACTATGCCTCTTGCTTTCCTTTGCTGTCAATTAAGCATATCCATCTGTGTCTTCATGGTGTTTTTCCTGCGTGTCAGGAAGCTGGGAATTGGTGCCTAGTGCTAACTCTAACCCATAGACTAAACCTTTAATCTAACCCTAACCCCAACCCTAACTCCTAAGCCATAACTCCAACTCCTAACCTTAAAGTCTAACCTTAACCCTTTCTTGTCCTAAACTTCAACCTAAACTCAAACTCTTCCCCCTAAACACCCTAACCCTCATCACAGCCCTCGCCCTAACACTAACTCAAGTGCTAGCACTTCACCTAACGCTAAATCTAATCCTTAGTGCTAGCCCCAGCCCTAACTCTTCTTTTTAACCTCACCCTAACACTGAACCCTGTCCCTGACCCTCCGGTTGGTTGGCAGCTGGTTATCAGGTGGGGTAAATCAGGCTGCTGCTCTTTCAAGTCACTTCCCAAGATGGATGGAATTCTCAGCATGAGTCGGACACAACATGTTGACATACAAACGTTTCATAAGGGCTGCTCATCAAGGCGCTGTCATAGAGAAGAAGTCTCGCCGTGAACTGTGGAGAATTCCGGAAGATCCTAACAAGCACTGGAAGATCCAGGCAGGCTTCTGAAGCGCAAGCAGTCCGGGAAGCACAGTTGGCAGTACGTAAGTCAGGGAGGGAGGATTGGGAGGGATACCTGTGAGAAGTAAAGTGATGGCTGAAGGCCTTAGTAAGTCACTGCAACCGTATGTGAGCCCAGAAATTGAGAGAAAAATGCATCTGGAAGTGAATAAGGAGGAAGAGACTTATCCTGGGAACACGGCAGGAAGGAAGGCCCCTCCTGTGCTGATCAGGGGAAAATGACAAGTTTCTATCTGGTGTGCGTGGCTCTGCATGTGGGATGTGGCATATTTGCTGCGGGCAGCAATTGTGCTCAGCCATGCCCATCAGCTAGCTGACCTGGTTCTTCTCCTCCCTTTTCCCTCCCTTGAGTACACGTGAGTGCACTTCCAGCAGCATCCATGACTGTGGAGGAAGCCCAATTCTCCTGCAGTGTTGGCTCAGCGCTGCAATGGAAGAGGGAAGAGTTTGTGAGACACGGGGGAGTACAGGGCCAGCGCTTGGCCATGCTGCTGAATGAAGCACAGCTGGATCAAGCCCTGAGTCAAGGTGCCAGGCAAGAACCAAAACAGCTGTAGCGACAAATCTCTGTGTAATAAATGCGTCATAAAGAACTCCTCCTTTTCAGAGTTTTGAGGGTTGTCTATAAATCCTCGTCATTTATTTTTCATAAGCCACGGACATATAGCAGCAAGATAACGACTCTTACATTTTATCTCCACGTAGATTTATAAAACCATTAAAAACAAAATCAGTTGTAAGTGACCTTCGGAGATCATCTAGTCCAACTGCCTGACCACTTCAGGGCTAACCAAAAGTGAAAGCACGTCATGCAGGGCTTTATCCAAATGTCCCTTGAGCACCAGAGGTCACGGGGCAAGAACCTGTAAAGGAAGCCTCTTCCTGGGGTCTATTTGGAATGGAGTAAGTTGGGAGATGAAAGAGAAGCAGAGGGTTTTTGTGTCCTGACTTGAGACAGCTACTGATGTATGGGCTGCATAGGTAGACAGTGAGCAGCATCAAAAACTGGCCGAATGGCCGGACCAGTCGGAGTGGTGGTCAGTGGCACAAGGTTTTGCAGGAGGCCAGTAGCTGCAGGTGTGCTGCAGGGCTTCATAATGGGCCTGGTCCTATTTGACATTGTCATTCATGTTCTGTGATGCTGTTCATCAACAGTGATGCTGTTCCAGACGTATCCCCTTAATTCCTTAAAGAATTGATTGGGATCGTCGTCCTGGCTGGGTGGCATGTAGTAGGCAACCACTTTACTTCCTTGTCCCTTAATCAGTAGCCCAGAGGCTCTCCACCACCTCACAGCCAACTGTAAGCTCCATGCAGAGCTCACGTGGGACACCGAGGGCACAGCCTTCTGCTGGCTGGATACAAGTGTTGGTTGAAGCAGACAGGACAAAGCCCTCCCTCCATGCCCCCCTGGGTGAACGCCCATCCCCAGAATGGCAGTCCCTCTCCTCCATACCCCCCTCTGAAATGCTCCTGTTCCTGCAGACGGGGCGCTGCGCTCACAGCTCTGCAGAGCGCCCCCACAGCTCTGCAGGGATTCACGTCTGCAACAGAAGGACTTTCCCCACAGCAGAGGGAAAGCAGGGAAGTTCAGGAGGAGGGGAAAAAAATGGAGTTTTCTAACCCTTAGTGCAACAAAACATGACGTGTGACAAAACAGTGGGGGACATCAGCAGTTCAAGTGATTTTTCAGGGAGTAAAAGTGGAAAAACTTCTTCATTTTTATTTCCTGTTCAGGGAAAACCTGCTCATTGCTTCTGAGAACATGGTGATGTAAAAAAACAAACAAACAAACAAACAAACACAAAATAGTGAGAATGCCTACTAAACTAAATGATACTTCCAACTAAAAGGAAAGAGAAGAGACGTGACTGATGCCACTTGACAGGAATTAGTGGATGCAGCTTAAAAGTAAACCATCCCAGCTCCTGGCTGGGCTGCTGCCTCCTGTTGCTGGGGATCCCCACCCCTCCCAGCTGCTAGTTTCCTCCCCACGCATTGGGCTCCTCCAACCCCCAGGGCCCTGCTGTACCTCTCCTGCACCAGACCAGGCCCCAGCTCCCTGGCATGGAGGAAGCAGCGCTCCTCGGTACTGCAATCATCATCTCCTTGCAGTTTGCTGGGGGTCAGGGAGCCTTCACAGAACCTCACCTGAGGACATGGGCAAGCTCCTGCTGGCTTCACTAGCTCACCAAAACCAGCCTCCACTTCCTGCAAACTGCATTCCAAGCACAGCAGCTTTAGCTGAGCCCAGCAAATGTGAAGGCCCTGCTGCAGGAGGTCTCGGGCACACCTTCCCAAGGTCAAAGCAAAACCCTTCATGCTCAAAAGGGATCACTTACAAGGCAAGCATGCATTGGAGAGCGCTCTGATATCCCAGTGCTGGGCAGGTGAGCTGCTTGCGCACACTGTGTCTTTGCACTGCCTTCTGCTTCCAACACCGCCTGAAACTTGGGATGGTGCATTTAGGAAGAACAAGCTCAGCTTTCTGTGGGTCTACTGGAAACAACCGAGGCTTGGTGTCTCACAGCTGCCCCAAGCTCCTGATTAAAGCATTCAGGAAGAGCAGCAGAACCTACATGCAGCGCGGTTAGGAAGGATGATAGGGTTGTGTGAAAGAAATGGCTTCCCCAGAAGCAAGCAGTGGGCTGGAGTCGGCACCCAAACCAAAACCTGCTTGCACCTTTCCCTCTCCTCATTCCACACGCTGACATTCACTTTAAGAACAAGAAACAAGACTACAGTGAAGAAAGCTCCAGAACAACTCAGCTACTTTATTCACCCCCTTCCCTTTCCACTACCGATGATTCTCAGAAAACCTCCAGGAGCCACGTTACTGCTCTCCTGACCCTTCTCTCACGTTCATCAGTGCACTCAGAAATTACAGGTTCACCACAAAAAGCCACAGGTGGTGTCCAGGCTGGGGCTTTGACTGAAGCTCTTCACGCGTTTGAGGCTCTGCAGGATCTGTATCTTTAGCGGCAGTGCTGGTAGGTAACAGGGCTGGAACTGCTTCTGAAGGTTCCCAGAGTCTTGGGGTGCTTCTACAGCCCCTGGGCTCTGTGGATGTGCTTGTGGGTGTTGAGTTGAGATCTGCGTTTAAAGCTCTTTGCACACTCCGGACACTGAAAGAATCTCTCCTGTGTGGATGCGCTGTTGGCGCTTCAATGCAGAACTGCTTTTGAAGCTCCTCCCACACACAGGGCACTGAAAGGGTCTCTCTTCTGCATGGATGTGCTGGTGGAAGGTGAGGTGGGAAGCCCTTTTGAAGCACTTGTGACAATCTTGTTATGTCACTGCTAAATCACTGCAGCATAGCTGTATTATATCCATAAATATAACACTGTTATCAGCATAGTGTCAAGTTTGCAAGTAACATATAAAGCAAAGGAGAACTGAACCGCTCCTCCCTGAATCAAAAACGACCAAAAAATATTCCACAGTATTTCTGGCAACACTGCTGGCTCACGTTCAGTCTAGCATCAATCAATACCCCCAGGTCCATTTCCTCTACAATAATGGCTCACATTGCTCAGGTAAGGAAGTGCAGAACCGGAAGGCGTTAATGGGATGGTACGCACACCTCAAATAAATGGGATGGCTTACTTGAAACAAACACAAAAATCAAACAACAAAACATCCTGCCAAACTGGAGAGTATTTTTTCTTCTCCTGAGAAGAGAGAGTATCTGACAGCATTGCAGCCAAACCAGCCTGTGACAGTCAGACCACTGACACCAACTGCCATGCCTTTCTCACCAGACATCCAGCTAAACGCACTGCTTGGTGGTTCTGTGCCAGGGCTGTCTCCTCACCACAAGCTGCACATCACTCTGCTGAATGGCAGCACTACTGGTGTGAAAAGCTGTCCTAGAGAATCACGGGGCATTGGACAAATGGACCGCTGCCCAGGGGGGCGCCTGTGCCATCATCAGCACTGATTGGTGTAGATGCATTCCTGATGTTTCCAACATGGAATTCCTATGATGACACAGAAGGGGAACCAAATGGTTCGAATCTAACCGCTAATTGTGTCCACACAATCAGCCCAATCTCCATGGCTCTCCTTGCTCGAGGTGTTGAGGAGCTGTAAGGCATGCCTGACTGCCAAAGGGCAGATCTGTGCTGAGGAGCTTTGCAGTCTCCCAAAGCTGTTGTGGGATGGCTAAAGGACGTGGCAAAAGAGACTGGAGTGAGTTGTGAAAAAGGGAAGGCTATTGCCTGGGTGGTGGGAGTGTGGGAATTGAATGTTGTTCCCCAATCAGAACAAGATAAGAATTTGGTTAATTTCATGGCCTCTGCTACCATTTGGGTCCTTTATTACAATTAATACCTCTTTTCAGGGGTCTTTCTACTTTAGCAGGGTTCTCTGGTACTTTGCATTGCTCGTCCTCTAGATAAACCTTCCCCAATAACGCATACTCAGTATGTAAGTAAAAGGCTATTGCTTGTGTGGTGGTAGGCCAGAAATGGGGAGGGGAGGGGAGGCGGTACCTCAACTCCTCCTCACTCAGATCCAGCCATCATCCCCCCACCCACACATTCCTTCCCCTCCCCCCACCGGGGAGAAGGTGCACGGCCCGGAGAACAAAGAGCAGTGCCCACAAGGGACGGGGCTGCCTGGCCGAGAAAGGACTGCTCTGCACGTGAGCGATAGGAGCCCGGAGACAGAACTACACGTACACAGACCCTCCTTAAGGAAGGCGGTGAGGTGCTTTTTTTTACCAATGAAACGCAACCAAATGCTGTATGCCACAACTGCCCAAACCCAGCAGCCCGGCCCAGGCAGTCGTCCCAGCCCAACTGAGCCCGGAACTCCTCTTCCCTCACGGCCACGGACGGCGTGTCTTCCGGCGGGGCGGGACGGGACGGGACGGGACGGGACGGGACTCAGCCTTCGCTTGGCTCCGCTGCTCTGTGTTCCCCACTCCTCGCTCTGCCCTGCCCTGTCCAGTCCTGCTCTCCTCTCTCCTCCTCTCCCCTCGCCTGGAGGTCTCTTCGAGCGGCGCCTTTGGTGCTGTGTCGCCTCCCGGGCTGCTGCTCCCGGCTCATCCCGGGACGGCGCTCAGCCCTGTGGGCAGAGACGGAGCCGTCGGTGCCGCTTCCAGGAGAACGGCCGCCTCTTCCCAGCAGAGCAGGTGAGGCGGAGCGGGGCGGAGCGCGTCACCCTTTCCTCCCTCACCCCGTGGCAGCGTGGGCACGGCGTTTCCATTTGCCATCCATTTGGGTGCTGCTGGGGAGGAAGAGCGGAGGATCACACAGTGGCCCGGGTTGGAAGGGACCTCGCGGTTCATGAAGCTCCAACCCCGCTGCTGCTATCAGGGCCACCAACCTCCACGTTTCATAGCAGCCCAGGCTGCCCAGGGCCCCATCCAGCCCGGCCTTGAACACCTCCAGGGATGGACGGGGCATCCACAGCCTCTCTGGGCAGCTGTTCCAGCACCTCACCGCTCTCAGAGTAAAGAACTTCCCCCTGACACCCAACCTGCAGCTGCCCTCCTTCAGCTTCAAACCATTTCCCCTTGTGCTGCTGTTATCTGCCCTTTCACAGAGTTGCCTCCCCTCCCGTCCTGTTTATGGGCTCCCTTTAGGTCCTGGAAGGCTGCAATGAGGTCATCCCACAGCCTTCTTTTCTCCAGGCTGAACAAGCCCAGCTCCCTCAGCCTGTCTTTGTAGCCCTCTGATCATCTTTGTGGCTCTCCTCTTCACCCTCTCCACCAGCTCTCTCTCCTTTGTGTACTGGGGGCTCCAGGCCTGCGCACAGTACTCCAGGTGGGGCCTCCGGAGGGCAGAGTAGAGAGGGACAATCAGCTCCCTGTCCCTGCTGGCCACCCCTTTTCTGCTGGAGCCCCGGATACCCTTTGCTTTCGAAGCTGCAAGACCGCTCTGCTGGCTCATGTGAAGTTTTTCATCCTTGAGGACCGCCAGGTCCTTCTCTGCAGGGCTGCTCTCCAGGACTGCTCCTCCCAGTCTGTATGTATGCCTGGGATTCCTCGGGCGCCAGTGCCAAACCTTGCACTTTGCGGTGTTGAACCTCATGAGGTTCACCCGGGCCCCCCTTTCAAGCCTGTTGAGGTCCCTCAGGATGGCATCCCTTCCTTCCACCGTGTCAACCGCAGCACTCAGCTGGGTGTCTCCAGCAAACTTCTGTATTCAGTCTGATGAGGCGGTGTCGGACTTGCAGTCCGAGTTACAGTGGGGAGGGATTTACTCCCCCGGTCCCCAGCTGGAGGTTTAGGGATGCAGGGCTCAGGGAGGTGAGAAATACTGGAGTCCTGGCTGCCAGTGGAGACTGAGGCCAAGAACTCATTCAGTACCTCCGCCTTCTCTTCATCCGTTGAGGCCACTTCTCCTTTTGCATTTTGCAAAAGAGGTCAACAGTAAAAGCCCCGTAAGTGTGGCCTAAAGGATTGTGGGTGAGAATGAGAGATCTTTGTTTTTTGTCCAAATATGTTCTAACATCAGAACTTCCAGCCTGTGCCGCAGCAGAAAAGGAGTATTGGGGAACGTCAGTGGTTTTTGATTCACAGAGGTCAGCAGCTGCATGAAGTACATGCACAGCAGCCTCCCTGTTTCTGTGGGGGTTGGGAACAGCGTTTTGTGGCAATGTATGATTGCAGAGTGAATGTGTGACATACGTTTCTCACCTGGGAGCCAACACTGGCTGTGGCAGTTTGATGCGCAACAGTTGCTTCCATTTCCATTGGTAATCCTAACACTGCTGCCGGAACTGCACGCTCAGCTTCCCAGAACCGAGTTGGATTGACACTGGCTCAAGGAGTCCCAAGGCTCAGAGTGCTCCCACATCCGACGTAACCTTCTCAAGGCACAAAGGTAAGGAGCTTGGATATGGCTGGGTCCACTCTGAGTCCCTGGCTTAGCCAAGGCTTTATGTGGAGGGAATCCTATGTTCCCAGTCACACTAAGACATATCATTAGAGAAACTCACAAAGCTCCAAAGTAACCACGAGTCTAATACAGAAGATCTGTATCAAGAAGGAGTCTCGACATCAAGCTGCGAGGGATTTCTGTGCAGGTGTGACCTCGAGAGCCATCCCTGCTCGAGGGCAGATCCTGTCGTGCAGCGCGCTGCTGTGCAGGAGAGCTCGAGGGGTGCTTGGGCTGCTCCCTGTTTTGGGGTGAGATGACCGACTCCTTGCCTTGCTTTGTTTTTAGGCACGCAGTCCGTGTGCCCTCAGCTGTTGAAGTGAGTGTCAGCTATGAGTTCTCTTGGCCCCCTAGTTTGAGACAGCTTTGTGATGGTTCATCTCTTTGAGCCAGAGCGTTAGCAGTGCTGTTGCTGGTTGTCTTCCTGTGCCAGGCCTGGTGTGCCATCCCGGAGGCAGTGCCCTGCAGATGGGCTGGGGAGGGCTGGGCTGGGACAGGGACTGCTGCGTTGCCTGCCAGCTGCCCTGCCCTTTCTCTTGTCCCTGCAGGCTCCAGTTCAGCTTGTGCCTTCCAGGCGTGATCGTCCCAGGCTGCAGGAGAGCAGCAAATGGCCACAGCACATCCGTGTCAGGTAGGGGCTGTGGGAAGCAGGCAGGAGAGGCCAAGGGGCGAGGGATGTGAATGCAGGGGGAGAGGGAGGTGCCCTCAGCCAGCATGCGTGTGCTGGGGCCGGAGAAGCGGCTGGGACGGGAGTTTGTGTCGTGTAGAGCTGCTTCCCTGGGCCTTGGCTGTTCCCAGCAAGGAGCCTCTTTGCTTGCAGGAGCCCGTGAGCTTTGCGGAGGTGGCCGTGTATTTCAGCAGGGAGGAGTGGGCGCTGCTGGACCCTGCGCAGCGAGCGCTCTACCGGGACGTGATGCTGGAGACGTACCAGTGCGTGGCCTGGCTGGGTGAGGGCTTTGCTGCCTTTCCTCCTCGTTAGGGCTCCTTTGGTTGTGCAGGATGACTTTCTGTATTCCGAGCCTACACTAATCGCTCTGCAGTTTCTTCTTAACCAATGCCACAATAATAGAAACAAACGAAAGACAGAGAAGTGTGTGATGTATAAGGTCTTACTGTGCTCAGTACTGTGATAAAAGCCCAGGGTCAGTGCTGGCCAGCAGGCACCAGTCAGCAGGGGGAAGATCAGCTTACTTTAAAAACCCCTTGTGTTGCTGCATTGCCTGATGCCACCAGCTCCAGCTGCTGGACGACTCGATGGTTACTCCTTTAGAATTTAGGATTTTCCATTCAATTGCCATAAATATTTTGATGCCATGCTCACTGATATATTGTAAGCAAGTAAGCATGCTGTTGTAAAGTTAATTTTAAAGCAAATATGCCTTCATAATTTCCAGAGATGTAAAAGCTTTCTTTGCTCCAAAGGAAGCTGTGGCCCCAGTGTCATTCAGGCCCAAATGGTGCTTTCTCCTTGGGGAGGGACACACAGTGGAGATGTTGAACAGTCACTGTGCCAGAATGATGGAAATGCTCTCATCTCCCCTGTTTCTGTCATTGAAGCTCCACTTCCAGCCCCCAAACCCGGGCTGATCTCCCTGCTTGAAGGAGGGGAAGACCCCTGGATCCCAGATGTGCGTAGCCCGGAGGCCGTGCCAGGAGACCTGAGCCCAGGTGAGTTGCTGGAGGGAGGGAAGGAGGAGGCTGGGGCTGGAAGAGTCCTCTCTGTCTGTGTTTTATTTTGGGCACCGTGTGCAATTTCTGGATTTCCTCTTTCCTCCAGCAGGAACTGGGATTACAGATATACTGGAGGATGTGCAGGAAAGTGGTGTGGCCGAAAGGCGGTGGGGTAGTGCCTGTGTGGGAGAAATCAGAAGGGATGTCCCAGGAGGCCTGGAGCAAGGTCAGGGTGAGCACATCAAGAAGGCACTGGGAGAGCATCTGGAAGAGAAAGGAAGGAGCCCACTGCACTTCAACATAGGTGAAAAGCAGGACGTAGAGCCCAGGAGCAAGGATGTGTGTCAGATGAAAAAGCAGAATCCATGCACTGAGTGTGGGAAAAGCTTGGAAATAAATTCCAGTGTCATTAACCACCAGTGCATGCATGCAACGAAGAGCCTGTACAAGTGCTCTGAGTGTGGGAAGAGCTTCAAACGGAGAGCCAAACTGAAACGCCTCCAATGCATCCATACAGGATGGAGACCCTACAGGTGCTGTGAGTGTGGGAAGAGCTTTAAAAGGAGTTCCCACCTCACCTGCCACCAACGAATCCACACAGGAGAGAGACCCTTTCAGTGCTCTGAGTGTGGGAAGGGCTTCAACAGCAGTTACAACCTTACCTGCCACCAACGCATCCACACAGGAGAGAGACCCTTTAAGTGCTCTGAGTGTGGGAAGGGCTTCAAAAGCAGTTATGAATTGAAGGTGCACCAGCGCATCCACACAGGAGAGAGACCCTACAAGTGCTCTGCTTGTGAGAAGAGCTTCAAAAGCAATTCTGAATTGAAGCTGCACCAGCACACCCACACAGAGGAGAGACCTTACAAGTGCTCAGAGTGTGGGAAGAGCTTCAGCAGAAGTTCCCACTTCAACTTCCACCGGCACGTCCACACAAGAGAGAGACCCTTTCAGTGTCCTGCGTGTGAGAAGAGCTTCAAACGCAGTTATGAATTGAAGAAGCACCAGTGCATCCACAGAGGAGAGAGACCCTTTCTGTGCTCTCAGTGTGGAAAGGGCTTCAAAAGGAGTTCCCACCTCACCTGCCATCAGCACATCCACACAGGAGAGAGACCCTTTCAGTGTCCCGAGTGTGGGATGACCTTCAGAATCTGTTCTGAATTGAAGTTGCACCAGCTTATCCTCACAGAGGATAGGCCCTACAAATGCTCTGAGTGTGGGAAGTGCTTCAAAAGGAGTTCCCACCTCTCCTGCCACCAGCACATTCACACAGGAGAGAGACCCTTTCAGTGTGCTGAGTGTGGGAAGAGCTTCAAAAGAAGGCCTGATTTGAAGCAGCACCAGCTCATCCACACAAGAGAGAGGCCCTTTTAGTGTTCTGCGTGTGGAAAGACCTTTAAAAAGTGTTCTGAACTGAACCTGCACCGGCGCATCCATATGGAGGAGAGACCCTTTCAGTGTCCCGCGTGTGGGAGGAGCTTCAAAAGAAGATCCGAGTTAAAGCTGCACCAGCGCATCCACACAGGGGAGAGGCCCTGCAAGTGCTCTGAGTGTGGGAAGAGCTTCAAAAGCAGGTCCCACCTCACCTGCCACCATCGCATCCACACAGGAGAGAGACCCTTTCAGTGTCCTGAGTGTGCAAAGAGCTTTAAATGCAGATCTCATCTCAACATTCACAAGCGCAACCACAAAGCACAACGGCTGTAGAAGCACCCCAAGACTCTGGGAACCTTCAAAAGCAGTTCCAGCCTCGTTAGCGACTGGCACTGCCACAGAAGGTACAGATCCTGCAGAGCCTCAAACTTGTGAGGAGCTTCAGCCAAAACCCCAGCCTGGTTACGACCTGTGGCTTTGTGTTTTGAACCTTACAAATCCCTTGAGTAGAGGAAGAGCTCTGCAGCCAAAATCCTTCTTCTTCTCTGCTGCTCTTCTTTCTCCTCTTTGGATGCGAATTCTGCATGTTGCTCTCTGTCAGCTGCAGTCAAGGTGTTGAGCGGACAGTCAAAGGAGAGTCCAGAGTGGGATGTGTCACAGCCACTGGAAACCCTCTGCCAGGTGGCACGTTTCTGCCAGGGCAGTGTGCAAGGACAGTCACCTCTTATCTCCCCTGTAGACACTCACATGCTGGGGGGCAACAGGTGAGGACCCAAAGGAAACCTCAGCTGGGCCGATACGTCACCAGGAAGGAAGAAATTCTGTCGGCTGGGAGTGTGGGAAGAGCTTCATCTGGAGCTCAACCCTCAGTACACTCCAGAGAACCAACGCCGGGGAGATTCCCTGTGAGTGCCTTGACTGCAGGAAGAGATCCGTCCAGAGCTGGGAGCTCATCACACACCAGTGGATCCACGTGAGGAACCCTACAGATGTGCAGCCTGCAAGAAGAGCTTTGGCCACAGCTCGAACCTGCTGAGGTAGCAGAGTGTCTGCAGTTGGGTGAAGTCCAGGACATGCCTGCACCAGTGAGTTCACGTGGCAGGAAGCCTTAGAAATGCCTTGAGTGTGAGAAGGGCTTTGTGCAGAGCACGAAGCTCCTCCCTCGCAGGAGATGGCAGTTGTGGCAGAAGTGCTTCAAACGTCCCATGTGTGGGAAGAGCTTCAACCACAGCTCCCAGCTGAGCAAGCACCAGGGGATCCACTCAGGGCAGAGACCATAGATGTGCCTGCACTGCAGGAAGAGCTTCATCCAGAGCTCAGTCCTCGTTAAGCATTGCCCAGTCCACGTGAGACGGTGGCCCTGCAAGTGTCTCTCCTACAGGAAGAGTTTCTCTCAGGGCTGGCACCTCATTTCTCATGGGGAAAGCTCCAGGAGAGAGAGCTTGAGGATGCCCAAGGATGGGGTAGACCCCTGTGCTTCTCCCCACACAGGAAGAGCTGGCAAAGGAGATGGCATCACTGGCACCCTCTGCAGAAGGGACTTAACCCAGGAGCTTCAGATGGCCTTTCCTTGCTTCCCAAAGCAGTTCTCTCAGCATGCCCACGTTCCTCTTCTGCTCTTCCTGCCTGCAGCTTTTTGATGCCATTTCCTTAGGAGAATGGCATCTTTTTTAGGCTGTGTGGGGATGTTCTGTGTGTCTGTGTGCGTGTGTTGCTCTCAGTAATTTCTGAGTGCGCAGACGAATGTGAGAGAAGGGTCAGGAGAGCAGTAACGTGGCTCTAGGAGGTTTTCTGTGAATCATCTGTAGCGAAAAGTGAAGGGGTGAATAAAGTAGCTGAGTTGTTCTGGAGCTTTCTTCACTGTAGTCTTGTTTCTTGTACTTAAAGTGAATGTCAGCGTGTGGAATGAGGAGAGGGATAGGAGAGGGAAAATATTCCACCTCTGCACACACTGGAATCAGCGCAAGCACAGGCAGAGCTCCCAAGAGACTGACCACCCCCCGTGGTGCCCATGTGCAAGGCTGTTACGCATTTCTGGTTTTTCATGTTGGTAACATGGAAAGCTGGAGGCCCTGTGTGCTTCAGCATCATCAGCATGCGTGAGACGTGGTGGGAATGGCCCTGTGAGGGGTGTGCTGTGTGTGATGGATGGCTCTGGGCTCTGCAGGCTGGAGATCCACTCAGGGCAGAGACCGTAGAAGTGCCTGCACTGCAGGAAGAGCTTCATCCAGAGCTCAATCCTTGTTAAAGGGTAAAAAAGTCCATATTAGTCCACATGAGAGCTCCCCTTTGACCTTGAAGGTTTTTGCTTTGGCCTTGGGAAGGTGTGTCTGAGCAATGTGCTGGCCCTTCTGCAGCAGAGCCTTCACATTTGCTGGGCTCAGCTAAAGCTGCTGTGCTTGGAATGCAGTTTGCAGGAAGTGGAGGCTGGTTTTGGTGAGCTAGTGAAGCCAGCAGGAGCTTGCCCATGTCCTCAGGTGAGGTTATGTGAAGGCTCCCTGACGTCCCAGCAAGCTGCAAGGAGATGATGATTGCAGTACCAAGGAGCGCTGCTTCCTCCATGCCAGGGAGCTGGGGCCTGGTCTGGTGCAGGAGAG
Source organism: Gallus gallus (assembly GCF_016699485.2). NCBI lineage: Eukaryota > Metazoa > Chordata > Aves > Galliformes > Phasianidae > Gallus > Gallus gallus. The sequence continues at coordinate 350,272 of NC_052560.1, read as the reverse complement.
GTACAGCAGGGCCCTGGGGGTTGGAGGAGCCCAATGCGTGGGGAGGAAACTAGCAGCTGGGAGGCGTGGGGATCCGCAGCAACAGGAGGCAGCAGCCCAGCCAGGAGCTGGGATGGTTTACTTTTAAGCTGCATCCACTAATTCCTGTCAAGTGGTATCAGTGATATGTCTCCTCTTTCCTTTTAGGTTCCCCCAAAAGGCATTCTCACTATTCTGTGGTTTTTTTTTTTGTTTTTTTTTTTACATCACCATGTTCTCAGAAGCAATGAGCAGGTTTTCCGTGAACAGGAAATAAAAATGAAGAAGTTTTTCCACTTTTACTCCCTGAAAAATCACTTGAACTGCTGATGTCCCCCACTGTTTTGTCACACATTGTGTTTAGTTGCACTAAGGGTTAGAAAACTTGTTTTTTTTCCTCTCCTCCTGAGCTTCCCTGCTTTATCTCTGCTGTGGGGAAAGTCCTTCTGCTGCAGACGTGAGTCCCTGCAGAGTTGTGAGCGCAGCGCCCCGTCTGCAGGAACAGGAGCATTTCAGATGGGGGCATGGAGGAGGGGGACTGCCATTCTCGGGGTGGGCGTTCACCCAGGGGGGCATGGAGGGAGGGCTTTGTCCTGTCTGCTTCAACCAACACTTGTATCCAGCCAGCAGAAGGCTGTGCCCTCGGTGTCCCACGTGAGCTCTGCATGGAGCTTACAGTTGGCTGTGAGGTGGTGGAGAGCCTCTGGGCACTGATTAAGGGACAAGGAAGTAAAGTGGTTGCCTACTACATGCCACCCAGCCAGGACGATGATCCCAATCAATTCTTCTTTAAGGAATTAGGGGATATGTCTGGAACAGCATCACTTGCCCTAGGCACTGTAGTCCATCAGTGCTGGTCACTTGTTAAGAGGCAGCTCGTAAGAGCACAGGTGCAGGCACTTTCAAAGTGTTGCAAGTGAAGAAGCGGGGTAGAAGTCCAGCTCCTCTGAACAGAGATTTGCTTTGATGACAGATTTACTCCTCTAATTCACCAGGGGAAGAAGCCCAATAAAGCTTCTGCTAAGGATTCTCACAGTATCCTTGTCGCCAAAATGTTTGGCATACAGCTGACCGAGAGCACAATGTGTGAACCACGGGCTGATGGGACGGCGTCACAGTCCCATAGGAAATGGAGTTACATCAGGCTGGTGGCCCATCTCTAGTGAGATTCCCAATGCCATCATTTTGTTGCCAATTCCCTTCAGTGTTTTTATAAATGATCTGCATGGCACTGTTTCCCAAATTCATAGAGTAATCTGGGGACGTGTGGGTTACGTGAGTGGAGAGTGAGGAGGACTGAGAATCGTCTGAGTAGCAGAGCTCAGAGGATTGTCTTCAGTGGGGCAGATTGTCTTGAGTTTAGGACAAGAAAGGGTTAAGGTTAGACTTTAAGGTTAGGAGTTGGAGTTATGGCTTAGGAGTTAGGGTTGGGGTTAGGGTTAGATTAAAGGTTTAGTCTATGGGTTAGAGTTAGCACTAGGCACCAATTCCCAGTTTCCTGACACGCAGGAAAAACTCCATGAAGACACAGATGGATATGGTTAATTGACAGCAAAGGAAAGCAAGAGGCATAGTTCTGTCAAAGTAGATTTTATTAAGTTCAAGTTATATCCACTGAATCATAGAATCATAGAATGGCTTGTGTTGGAAGGATCAGAAGCATCATCTAGTTCCAAACCTGTGCTGTGGGCAGGCTTGCCAACCGCAAGACCAGACTGCCAGGAACACATCAAGCCTGGCCACTCCGCTCACCTCCACTGATGAGGCATCCACAAATGCTCTGGGCAGCCTCTTCCAGTGCCTCACCACCCTCTGCGTGGAGGATCTCTTCACAACATCCAACATAAACCTCCCCTCGTTCAGTTTAACTCCATTGCCCCTTGTCCTATTGCTATCTTCCAGCATAAAAAGTCAGCCCTTCTCCTGCCTGTAAACTCCTTTCAAGTATCACAAGATCGCAATGAGGTCTTTCCGGACCCTCCCTTCTCCAAGCTAAACAATCCCAACTACCACAATCTTTCATCAGCCCTCTGATTATCTTTGTGGCACTCCTCTGGACCTGCTCCAACAGCTCCATGTCTTCCTTGCGCTGGTTTCCCCAGGCCTGGACACAGCGCTCCAGATGGAGCCTTACAAGGGCTGAGTAGAGGAGGACGATCACCTCCCTGTCCCTGCTGGACACCCCTCTGTTGTACCATTGGCCACCCAGGCTACAGGAGCGCAGTGCTGGCTCACGGCCGGCTCTTATTCCCTCAGGACCCCCAGCTAAATCCCCTTTCCACAGTGGAGAACCTCTGCACAAGAGAAAATATCTTCTCTTTGTATCAAACACACCTTTGAGGACCCCCAGAACACTCACTGCCCACGTACTTTCTTTGCTGCATGAAAGTATGCTGTAGGCTGTATGAAAGAAAGAAACATACTAATGGAAAACAACCGAGCACAAGCTTAGAGTGGGATACATTAGAAGTCACCTGCGGAGAGAGATGGAGTCTTTGTGATTACTGGAAAACATCCATAACAACAGTTCCCAGATGGCACCCTTCAGTGCCTGGTTCCTCACGCTGTAGATGAGGGGGTTCACTGCTGGAGGCACCACCGAGTACAGAATTGCCACCGACACATCCATGGCTGGGGAGGAGATGGAATGGGGCTTCAGGTAGGTAAAGAGGCCAGTGCTGATAGAGAGGGAGACCACGGCCAGCTGAGGGAGGCACGTGGAAAAGGCTTTGTGCCGTCCCTGCACGGAGGGCATCCTCAGCACAGCCCTGAAGATCTGCACGTAAGAAAGCACAATGGAAACAAAACACCCCGAAAACAAAAATATGCTGAATGTCATAAGACTGAGATTCCTGAGGTAGGGGTACGAGCAAGAGAGCTTTTGAATGTGAGGAATTTCACAGAAGAACTGGTCCATGGTGTTGCCTCGGCAGAGTGGCAGTGAAAAGGTATTGGCAGTGTGCAGCAGAGCATGGAGAAGCCCAGTGCCCCAGGCAGCTGCTGCCAGGCTGGCACAAGCTGTGCTGCCCACGAGGGTCCCGTAGTGCAGGGGCTTGCAGATGGCAACGTAGCGGTCATAGGACATGACAGTGAGGAGGAAAAATTCGGCTGACAACAAGAATGAGAACAGAAAGACCTGGGCAGCACATGCAGTGTAGGAGATGGCCCTGGTGTCCCAGAGGGCATTGGCCATGGCTTTGGGGACAGTGGTGGAGATGGAGCCCAGGTCGAGGAGGGCGAGGTTGAGGAGGAAGAAGTACATGGGGGTGTGCAGGCGGTGGTCGCAGGCTACGGCTGTGCTGATGAGGCCGTTGCCCAGGAGGGCAGCCAGGTAGATGCCCAGCAAGAGCCAGAAGTGCAGGAGCTGCAGCGGCCGCGTGTCTGCCAACGCCAGGAGGAGGAACTCGCTGATGGAGCTGCTGTTGGGCATCTGCCGCTCCTGGGCATGGATAACCATCAAAGGAGAGAAAAAGGCAAGTTAGGTGAGGCTTCCCTTGGCAAAACCCCGTACCATTCCTTGGTGACCTTCCTCCTGCCATATAATCAATCCGATCCTTTTTCTTTCTCTGAGGAAAATGCCTGTTCAGATCCACGACTTGAGATTTTTTTCCATGAGTTTGAGTATGTAAGGAAGAGGAGAGGCCTCTGCCCGCGGACTCTGGAGAAAGCAGTCCTGACCCACCCAGGTGGGTCCATTGTGAAGTGGCAGGAGTGCTTGGTTTCACTTTTAGAATGTGACATCTCTCTTAGCATCTCTCCACTTCATCTCCCTGGGCTTTCAGGGAACACAGAGATGCTATGGGACAGATGTGCATCCTGCAGGGCAGCTCACCAGCTTGCAAGGACATCTCTCTTCGAGAGAGAGCCAAGTGTCCTCGTGATGGCATCTCATTCAGAGAAATTCAGCTCCTTCCCAGCCTCACAGACTGTGCTGTCCACAGCCCCGAGCAGCTGCTCTCAGCCCCCGTGCGCTGCAGAAGGAAATGAGCTCAGGCCTGGAGAGATGCAGCTCTGCTCTGCTGGAGCTCTGGCTGCAGAGGAGGCGCTTCATGCCTTGGACCGCGCTGCCATGAAGGCAGAGGTGTCTCTTGGGTGGGAGAGGATGCAAGGGGGCTTGCTCAGAAGAAGGGTAGGAAAATGAACACAGGGCAGAAAGTCCCACGTTTGGTCCTCCTTCCTGAAAAGTCCCCTCTGCAACGCCCCGAGCATGCAGTGCAGCTCTGAGCCCCCAGCCCCATGCAGCACCCCTAGCAGGAGAAGGCCCCTGTGCTGCTGAGGAACTCCTTCCCCACACCCCCCCAATCCCCATCTCCCTGCAGCCACCTGGACAGGATTCCGCTGAATCAGTTGAGGCATCTTATCCTGAGGTTGTAGTCCTGGGTCCTGCAGGGGAATCAGCTCCCTGCCACGCCTCCCCCACACCCAGCAGGACCAGCACCAACCACACATTTGGCCACCAGCAACTGGCCCCCTGCATCCCTCCTCTTGCACTGGCTTCTTTCTCCTCCACCTGCATTAATTCCCATCTTTGTCTGTTGCGGTCACTGTTCAGTTATCAGCTCTCACTGACTACATTTCCCTCTTGGATCCCCGCAATGCTATCCCCATGCTGGCTGTACCTCCCTCTCCCTGACGGAGCTGCCATCCGTGTCACAGGAGTTGTGCTGCACTCAGTGACATCTCGGTGTCTGCTGTAAGAAGAAATACCCTTACAGATGACAACTCCTTTTTTGGACAGTGCTCCTTGAAAACCTTATCTGCCACACTGAGTCCTCCCTCATGAACAAGTCTTGAAGACTGGAGGGAAATGGCTTGTTAGGTCTTTCAGCACTGTAATGAGCCCCACAGCGTATGTGGTATCTGTTGAGCTTCAGCTACTGAGAGAAGACTGCTGTAGCCAACTGATGAAGGTGCAGCCAAAATGCTGTCCAGAAATGTTGGAGAGTGTTGGAGTATTAATTGGTCCCTGTGGGGCCATTACCAACAAAGCCTCCCCAGAGACGTGTTAGAGCAGATAATTGGAGGCCGTGATTACAGGCAGGCAAAGAAAGCCCTGTGCAGGTGCTTTGAGGTTGAGGAAAGCCCTTGGTTTGTTTGATGAAACAGAAGGGTTAAGCCATAGCGGCAACCTCTGGGAAAGGTGGTCCTGTCCCTCACAGATGGCCCAACGCTCTCCCACGGTCAGTGGGATGTGGGTGGGCAGCGTTCTGGGAGGGAGAATGATACTACACCTACTGGCCTCCCTACAGGGCTGCAAGGAAACAAGGAGGCCCCAGTGTCACGAGGACAACGTGTGCCCTCCGGAGCATCAGCAGCAGACACAACTGCCGCAGCCAAGCTGACCAAGACCTTGGTTTCCTGTTGGGGCCCTCCAGCCTTGCCAGTGCTGTTGGCCATCTGCACCAGAGGCTGTTCTACGCAGTCCTACGCTTGCCTCCTTTTCCCTGCAGGCTGCAGACACTCACCTCGACTCCTGCACTGGCACTCACCCTGGCATTGCCTTACTCTGATGGTTCTGCAGTCTCACTACTTGTTCCTTGTGACACAACAGCACGGACTGATGACAGAGTCCTGCTGGGTGTTTCTGGCACCACGGCACTACCACAGGAGGCGAGGGCTGACCTGTCAGCTTGTGCAGAAAGAATCACTTCTAAGGTCTGGGTCAGTGAAGCACTAAGATGCACTAAGATGAGTGTCCAACAGTCAACCTTTTGCTCTTTCTACTGCCTCATTTGATGGAGGGTAGTACGGGACACCAAACACTCACTGGCTTCTCATTTGGCTCACTTTTGCATTTCCTTGCTCAAAGAATGTGAGCCATCGTCACTGTAGATAACATCAGCAGTAGGAAGGTTTGAGAAGCAAAATGATCGCCCTCACACTGTATTTTGCCCACGGACTGATACTTCGTCCCCTAAAAAGCCAAAGAGTACTTACGCTCCTGTGTGGATGTGCGAGCATCTCCCCAGTGACTTCAACAGTCATATATAATCAGTTGGCCATGAAAACCACATAGCTCGTTGGCTGAGTGCTATTCCCCCTCAATTTCCGGGAAGCTGCTGACCCATTAGGGCAAGTGAGGCTCCTCTTGAGATACACCTTTAAACAATTAAGAATAATTAATTGGCATCATCGTCCAGGCTGAGAGGCTTTGAGTAGGCTCCCACAGTGACATCCACTTTATTTCCTTGTCCCTTAAGCCATACACAGAGGCTGTCAACCATGGCATTGCTAAATGTAAGCTCCGTTCCATCCAGCCCACCAGTACATACAGCAACCCCATCCCATCTCACCGGCCCTGCATCTCCATCCTGCAGAGCCCAGAGCCATCCATCACACACAGCACACCCCTCACAGGGCCATTCCCACCACGTCTCACACATGCTGATGATGCTGAAGCACACAGGGCCTCCAACTTTCCATGTTTCTAACATGAAAAACCAGAAATGCATAACAGCCTTGCACATGGGCACCACGGGGGCTGGTCAATCTCTTGGGAGCTCTGCCTGTGCCTGCGCTGATTCCAGTGTGTGCAGAGGTGGAATATTTTCCCTCTCCTATCCCTCTCCTCATTCCACACACTGACATTCACCTTAAGAACAAGAAACAAGAACACAGTGAAGAAAGCTCCAGAACAACTCAGCTACTTTATTCACCCCCTTCCCTTTCCACTACAGATGATTCTCAGAAAACCTCCAAGAGCCACGTTACTGCTCTCCTGACCCTTCTCTCACATTCATCATTGCACTCAGAAATTACTGAGAGCAACACACGCACACAGACACACAGAACATCCCCACACAGCCGCTTCTCCTAAGGAAATGGCATCAAAAAGCTGCAGGCAGGAAGAGCAGAAGAGGAACGTGGGCATGCTGAGAGAACTGCTTTGGGAAGCAAGGAAAGGCCATCTGAAGCTCCTGGGTTAAGGCCCTTCTGCAGAGGGTGCCAGCGATGCCATCTCCTTTGCCAGCTCTTCCTGTGTGGGGAGAAGCACAGGGGTCTTCCCCATCCTTGGGCATCCTCAAGCTCTCTCTCCTGGAGCTTTCCCCATGAGAAATGAGGTGCCAGCCCTGAGAGAAACTCTTCCTGTAGGAGAGACACTTGCAGGGCCACCGTCTCACGTGGACTGGGCAATGCTTAACGAGGACTGAGCTCTGGATGAAGCTCTTCCTGCAGTGCAGGCACATCTATGGTCTCTGCCCTGAGTGGATCCCCTGGTGCTTGCTCAGCTGGGAGCTGTGGTTGAAGCTCTTCCCACACATGGGACGTTTGTAGACTTCTGCCACGACTGCCATCTCCTGCGAGGGAGGAGCTTCGTGCTCTGCACAAAGCCCTTCTCACACTCGAGGCATTGCTAAGGCTTCCTGCCACGTGAACTCACTGGTGCAGGCACGTCCTGGACTTCACCCAACTGCACTCTGCTACCTCAGCAGGTTCGAGCTGTGGCCAAAGCTCTTCTTGCAGGCTGCACATCTGTAGGGTTCCTCACGTGGATCCACTGGTGTGTGATGAGCTCCCAGCTCTGGACGGATCTCTTCCTGCAGTCAAGGCACTCACAGGGAATCTCCCCGGCGTTGGTTCTCTGGAGTGTACTGAGGGTTGAGCTCCAGATGAAGCTCTTCCCACACTCCCAGCCAACAGAATTTCTTCCTTCCTGGCGACGTATCGGCCCAGCTGAGGTTTCCTTAGGGTCCTCACCTGTTGTCCCACAGCAGGTGAGTGTCTGCAGGGGAGAGAAGAGGTGACTGTCCTTGCACACTGCCCTGGCAGAAACGTGCCACCTGGCAGAGGGTTTCCAGTGGCTGTGACACATCCCACTCTGGACTCTCCTTTGACTGTCCGCTCAACACCTTGACTGCAGCTGACAGAGAGCAACATGCAGAATTCGCATCCAAAGAGGAGAAAGAAGAGCAGCAGAGAAGAAGAAGGATTTTGGCTGCAGAGCTCTTCCTCTACTCAAGGTATTTGTAAGGTTCAAAACACAAAGCCACAGGTCGTAACCAGGGTGGGGTTTTGGCTGAAGCTCCTCACAAGTTTGAGGCTCTGCAGGATCTGTACCTTCTGTGGCAGTGCCGGTCGCTAACGAGGCTGGAACTGCTTTTGAAGGTTCCCAGAGTCTTGGGGTGCTTCTACAGCCGTTGTGCTTTGTGGTTGCGCTTGTGAGTGTTGAGATGAGATCTGCGTTTAAAGCTCTTTGCACACTCCGGACACTGAAAGGGTCTCTGTCCTGTGTGGATGCGCTGGTGGCGCTTCAGTGCAGAACTGCTTTTGAAGCTCTTCCCACACTCAGGACACTGAAAGGGTCTCTCTCCTGTGTGGATGCGATGGTGGCAGGTGAGGTGGGAACTCCTTTTGAAGCACTTCCCACACTCAGAGCACTTGTAGTGTCTCTCCTCTGTGTGGGTTCGCTGGTGCTGCTTCAAGTCAGAACTGCTTTTGAAGCTTTTCCCACACTCACAGCACTTGCAGGGCCTCCCTTAACTCGGATCTTCTTTTGAAGCTCTTCCCACACGCGGGACACTGAAAGGGTCTCTCCTCCATATGGATGCGCCGATGCAGGTTCAGTTCAGAACACTTTTTAAAGGCCTTTCCACACGCAGAACACTAAAAGGGCCTCTCTCTTGTGTGGATGAGCTGGTGCTGCTTCAAATCAGGCCTTCTTTTGAAGCTCTTCCCACACTCAGTACACTGAAAGGGTCTCTCTCCTGTGTGAATGTGCTGGTGGCAGGAGAGGTGGGAACTCCTTTTGAAGCACTTCCCACACTCAGAGCACTTGTAGGGCCTATCCTCTGTGTGGATACGCTGGTGCAACTTCAATTCAGAACAGATTCTGAAGGTCATCCCACACTCGGGACACTGAAAGGGTCTCTCTCCTGTGTGGATGTGCTGATGGCAGGTGAGGTGGGAACTCCTTTTGAAGCCCTTTCCACACTGAGAGCACAGAAAGGGTCTCTCTCCTCTGTGGATGCACTGGTGCTTCTTCAATTCATAACTGCGTTTGAAGCTCTTCTCACACGCAGGACACTGAAAGGGTCTCTCTCTTGTGTGGACGTGCCGGTGGAAGTTGAGGTGGGAACTTCTGCTGAAGCTCTTCCCACACTCTGAGCACTTGTAAGGTCTCTCCTCTGTGTGGGTGTGCTGGTGCAGCTTCAATTCAGAATTGCTTTTGAAGCTCTTCTCACAAGCAGAGCACTTGTAGGGTCTCTCTCCTGTGTGGATGCGCTGGTGCACCTTCATTTCATAACTGCTTTTGAAGCCCTTCCCACACTCGGAGCACTTAAAGGGTCTCTCTCCTGTGTGGATGCGTTGGTGGCAGGTAAGGTTGTAACTGCTGTTGAAGCCCTTCCCACACTCAGAGCACTGAAAGGGTCTCTCTCCTGTGTGGATTCGTTGGTGGCAGGTGAGGTGGGAACTCCTTTTAAAGCTCTTCCCACACTCACAGCAAATGTAAGGTCTCTCTCCTGTATGGATGCATTGGAGACGTTTCAGTTTGGCTCTCCGTTTGAAGCTCTTCCCACACTCACAGCACTTGTACAGGCTCTTCGTTGCGTGCATGCACTGGTGGTTAATGACACTGGAAGGTATTTCCAAGCTTTTCCCACACTCAGTGCATGGATTCTGCTTTTTCATCGGACACACATCCTTGCTCCTGGGTCCTTCCGCCTGCTTTTCACCTATGTTGAAGTGCAGTGGGCTCCTTCCTTTCTCTTCCAGATGCTCTCCCAGTGCCTTCTTGATGTGCTCACCCTGACCTTGCTCCAGGCCTCCTGGGACATCCCTTCTGATTTCTCCCACGCAGGCTCTATCCCACCGCCTTTCGGCCACACCACTTTCCTGCACATCCTCCAGTATATCTGTAATCCCAGTTCCTGCTGGAGGAAAGAGGAAATCCAGAAATTGCACACGGTGCCCAAAATAAAACACAGACAGAGAGGACTCTTCCAGCCCCAGCCTCCTCCTTCTCTCCCTCCAGCAACTCACCTGGGCTCAGGTCTCCTGGCACGGCCTCAGGGCTACGCACATCTGGGATCCAGGGGTCTTCCCCTCCTTCAAGCAGGGAGATCAGCCCGGGTTTGGGGGCTGGAAGTGGAGCTTCAATGACAGAAACAGGGGAGATGAGAGCATTTCCATCATTGCGGCACAGTGACTGTTCAACATCTCCACTGTGTGTCCCTCCACATTGAGAAAGCACCATTTGGGCCTGAATGACACTGGGGCCACAGCTTCCTTTGGAGCAAAGAAAGCTTTTACATCTCCGGAAATTATGAAGGGATATTTGCTTTAAAATTAACTTTACAACAGCATGCTTACTATCTTAGAATATATCACTGATCGTGGCATCAAAATATTTATGGCAATTGAATGGAAAATCCTAAATTCTAAAGGAGTAACCAGCAAGTCGTCCAGTTGCTGGAGCTGGTGGCATCAGGCAATGCAGCAACACAAGGGGTTTTTAAAGTAAGCTGATCTTCCCCCTGCTGACTGGTGCCTGCTGGCCAGCACTGACCCTGGGCTTTTATCACAGTACTGAGCACAGTAAGACCTTATACATCACACACTTCTCTGTCTTTCGTTTGTTTCTGTTGTTGTGGCATTGGTTAGGAAGAAACTGCAGAGCGTTCCGAGTGTAGGCTCGGAATACAGAAAGTCATCCTGCACAACCAAAGGAGCCCTAACGAGGAGGAAAGGCAGCAAAGCCCTCACCCAGCCAGGCCACGCACTGGTACGTCTCCAGCATCACGTCCCGGTAGAGCGCTCGCTGCGCAGGGTCCAGCAGCGCCCACTCCTCCCTGCTGAAATACACGGCCACCTCCGCAAAGCTCACGGGCTCCTGCAAGCAAAGAGGCTCCTTGCTGGCAACAGCCAAGGCCCAGGGAAGCAGCTCGCACACGACACAAACTCCCGTCCCAGCCGCTTCTCCGGCCCCAGCACACGCATGCTGGCTGAGGGCACCTCCCTCTCCCCCTGCATTCACATCCCTCGCCCCTTGGCCTCTCCTGCCTGCTTCCCACAGCCCCTACCTGACACGGATGTGCTGTGGCCATTTGCTGCTCTCCTGCAGCCAGGGACGATCACGCCTGGAAGGACCAAGTTGAACTGGAGCCTGCAGGGACAAGAGAAAGGGCAGGGCAGCTGGGAGGCAACGCAGCAGTCCCTGTCCCAGCCCAGCCCTCCCCAGCCCATCTGCAGGGCACTGCCTCTGGGATGGCACACCAGGCCAGGCACAGGAAGACAACCAGCAACAGCACTGCTAACGCTCTGGCTCAAAGAGATGAACCATCTCAAAGCCGTCTCAAACTGCGGGGCCGAGAGAACTCATAGCTGACACTCACTTCAACAGCTGAGGGCACACGGACTGCGTGCCTAAAAACAAAGCATGGCAAGGAGTCGGTCATCTCACCCCAAAACAGGGAGCAGCCCAAGCACCCCTCGAGCTCTCCTGCACAGCAGTGCACTGCACGACAGGATCTGCCCTCAAGCAGGGATGGCTCTCGAGGTCACATCTGCACAGAGATCCCTCGCAGCTTGATATCGAGAATCCTTCTTGATGCAGATCTTCTGTAAGAGACTCGTGCTTACTTTGGAGCTTTGTGAGCTTCTCTAAGGTTATGTATTAGAGTGACTGTGAACATAGGAATCCCTCCACATAAAGCCTTGGCTAAGCCAGGGACCCGGAGTTTATCCAGCCATGTCCAGGCTCCTTACCTTCGTGGCTTGAGAAGGCTAGGTCGGATGTGGGAGCACTCTGAGCCTTGGGACTCCTTGAGCCAGTGTCAATCCAACTCGGTTCTGGGAAGCTGAGCGTGCAGTTCCGGCAGCAGTGTTAGGATTACCAATGGAAATGGAACCAACTGTTGCGTATCAAACTGCCACAGCCAGTGTTGGCTCCCAGGTGAGAAACGTATGTCAAACACTCACTCTGCAATCATACATTGCCACAAAACGCTGTTCCCAACCCCCACAGAAACAGGGAGGCTGCTGTGCATGTACTTCATGCAGCTGCTGACCTCCGTGAATCAAAAACCACCGACGTTCCCCAATACTCCTTTTCTGCTGCGGCACAGGCTGGAAGTTCTGATGTTACAGCACATTTGGACAAACAACAAAGATCTCTCATTCTCACCCACAATCCTTTAGGCCACACTTAACGGGCTTTTACTGTTGACCTCCTTTGCAAAATGCAAAAGGAGAAGTGGCCTCAACGGATGAAGAGAAGGCGGAGGTACTGAATGAGTTCTTGGCCTCAGTCTCCACTGGCAGCCAGGACTCCAGTATTTCTCACCTCCCTGAGCCCTGCATCCCTAAACCTCCAGCTGGGGACCGGGGGAGTAAATCCCTCCCCACTGTAACTCGGACTGCAAGTCCGACACCACCTCATCAGACTGAATGCAGAAGTTTGCTGGAGACACCCAGCTGAGCGCTGCGGTTGACACGGTGGAAGGAAGGGATGCCATCCTGAGGGACCTCAACAGGCTTGAAAGGGGGGCCCGGGTGAACCTCATGAGGTTCAACACCGCAAAGTGCAAGGTTTGGCACTGGGGCCCGAGGAATCCCAGGCATACATACAGACTGGGAGGAGCAGTCCTGGAGAGCAGCCCTGCAGAGAAGGACCTGGGGGTTCTGGGGGATGAAAAACTTCACGTGAGCCAGCTGTGTGCTCTTGCAGCTTGGAAAGAAAACGGCATCTTGGGCTCCAGCACAAAACGGGTGGCCAGCAGCTGGTGGAGCTGGTGGAGAGGGTGCAGAGGAGGGCCACAAAGATGATCAGAGGGCTACAAAGACAGGCTGAGGGAGCTGGGCTTGTTCAGCCGGGAGAAAAGAAGGCTGAGGGGTGACCTCATTGCAGCCTTCCAGGACCTAAAGGGAGCCCATAAACAGGAGGGGAGGGGAGGCAACTCTGTGAAAGGGCAGATAACAGCAGCACAAGGGGAAATGGTTTGAAGCTGAAGGAGGGCAGCTGCAGGTTGGGTGTCAGGGGGAAGTTCTTTACTCTGAGAGCGGTGAGGTGCTGGAACAGCTGCCCAGAGAGGCTGTGGATGCCCCGTCCATCCCTGGAGGTGTTCAAGGCCGGGCTGGATGGGGCCCTGGGCAGCCTGGGCTGCTATGAAACGTGGAGGTTGGTGGCCCTGATTGCAGCAGCGGGGTTGGAGCTTCATGAACCGCGAGGTCCCTTCCAACCCGGGCCACTGTGTGATCCTCCGCTCTTCCTCCCCAGCAGCACCCAAATGGATGGCAAATGGAAACGCCGTGCCCACGCTGCCACGGGGTGAGGGAGGAAAGGGTGACGCGCTCCGCCCCGCTCCGCCTCACCTGCTCTGCTGGGAAGAGGCGGCCGTTCTCCTGGAAGCGGCACCGACGGCTCCGTCTCTGCCCACAGGGCTGAGCGCCGTCCCGGGATGAGCCGGGAGCAGCAGCCCTGAGGCGACACAGCGGCAACGGCGCCGCTCGGAGAGACCTCCAGTGGAGGGGAGGGGAGGAGAGAAGAGGAGAGCAGGAGAGGGGAGGGCAGGGCAGGGCAGAGCGAGGCGTGGGGGACACAGAGCAGCGGAGCCAAGCGAAGGCTGAGTCCCGTCCCGTCCCGTCCCGCCCCGCCGGAAGACACGCCGTCCGTGGCCGTGAGGGAAGAGGAGTTCCGGGCTCAGTTGGGCTGGGACGACCGGCGGGGCTGGGCCGCTGGCCGGGCGGGTGGCCGCCACTGGGTTTGGGCAGTGTGGCACACAGCATTTGGTTGCGTTTCATTGGTAACAAAAAGCACCTCACCGCCTTCCTTAAGGAGGGTCTGTGTACGTGTAGTTCTGTCTCCGGGCTCCTATCGCTCACGTGCTGAGCAGTCCTTCTCGGCCAGGCAGCCCCGTCCCTTGTGGGCACTGCTCTTTGTTCTCCGGGCCGTGCACCTTCTCCCCGGTGGGGGGAGGGGAAGGAGTGTGTGGGTGGGGGGATGTTGGGTGGATCTGAATGAGGAGGAGTTGAGGTACCGCCTCACCTCCCCTCCCCATTTCTGGCCTACCACAACACAAGCAATAGCCTTTTACTTATATACTGAGTATGCGTTATTGGGGAAGGTTTATCTAGAGGACGAGCAATGCAAAGTACCAGAGAACCCTGCTAAAGTAGAAAGACCCCTGAAAAGAGGTATTAATTGTAATAAAGGACCCAAATGGTAGCAGAGGCCATGAAATTAACAGAATTCTTATCTTGTTCTGATTCGGAAACAACATTCAACACCCACACTCCCACCACACAGGCAATAGCCTTCCCTTTTTCACAACTCACTCCAGTCTCTTTTGCCACGTCCTTTAGCCATCCCACACTATAGCCATCACTCTATCACCCATGGAAGGTCATAAAGCAGGTGTGTGTATTGCGGCACCGGCTGCCAGAGGGATATCTCCTCCTTACTCGCACATCATGGAATGAGGCCACTGCACGTTTCTAGGCGTAGGGTACTGCTCCTATTCCCAAGACATTGGTTACATTTGCATTGGATGTCCCCCTCCTCTGAGCAGTCGTCCTAGAATATGGGGAGGGTCTGTGGGCCCATCAGGTGACGTTGGATGAGGGCAGTTGCAAAACCTTTAGGGGGTTGCATTGTGTCACAATAGCAGCTCTGCCTTCTTATCTTCACGGGATTCTCACCCATTATATTGCAAACAGCGGCTCTACTTACCTTCACACGCCTTCAAGGACCTCGCATTCCTATGGTTCCTGCGCTCCACCCTAAAGGCTACAAACAACGTTACAGTTTCCTCGATTCAGCGGCATTAATGCTAAGCAATTTGATTCAGTAGTTGTTCAGTCTGTTAGGTTTGTTTCCCGTTATTCTCATTGGATAAGACTGCTTTTTCTTACCAATCCCCTGACGCTGTGTGGGACTGTCCCCGCGCTCCGGGAGGCTCTCGTTCCCCCAGGACAGGAGCAGCGGTTCCCAGGTGAGTTGCAGCCCGGGTTGGGCTCCGAGGGGCACAGGAAGGGGTTGGATCTGGGACAGCGAGGAAGTGAGCAGAGGAGCTCAGCGTGTTCTGCTGCCTGCTTGACCCTCTGTAACGCAGCACAGCTGGGACTGCATTTCTTCCTCTGGGCCACGGGAGGCACGAGATGACCTCACATTTCTTCCTCTGGGCCACGGGAGACACGAGATGACCTCGCTGCGCCGCTCTGCACGCATGGATCCATGGAAGCCTTCAACTCAGTTTCCCTTCGGAGACCCAGCAGGCAACATCTGTCCCCGCAAAGGGAGCGCAGACTGCGTGCTCAGCTGAACGGGAAGCATTCTCGGTGCAGGTGGGTTCAGCTGGCACGCACCCAGCGTGTACCTTCAGGCCCTGCGCTGTCAGATGGGGTGGGCCGAGGGCTGAAATACTGGCAGCAGAATGTTCAGCTCTGCCCAGCAGGGAGAAGAGCTGCGAAGGCGAGGGGAGGAACGGCTGCAAGGTATTTCTGTCCTTGGCTGGCTGGCTGGCTGGCAGCTGGGACTGGAAGCAGCTACACTGAACATTTCACTGCTAAGAGAGAAGGAGGACTGTATTGATCAACATAATGCAGGAGTAATGTAGTCATCTAGCAACGGCTTAGCAAGACTGTTGTAACCACGTGGTTATTTGTTGCACAGAGGGCAGGGGTAAACACATAGGAGGAAGCCCTCCTGCTCAGTCCCGAGGCTCAGAGCGTGCTCCGTTGTGCCCCAGCTGTTGAAGCAGGGCTCTGCTATCAGTTCTTTCAGTGCCCGTTTTCAGACTGATTTATGGCCGTTAATGTGTTTTAGCCAGAGTGTTACCTGTTGTGTTGTGCATTGTCTTCCTGTGCAGGGCCTTGTGAGCAGAAGAAGGGAGCTGCGGGAAGAAGCTGGAGGAGGACGTGAGGGGGAGAAGGGCCTTGTGAGCAGGATGTGTCTCTCTCCCTATCCACACTACAGTCACTCACATTTGCATCAGCCGTAGCAAGTGGGAAAAGCAGCTACACTGGTACTATCCCAGTGCCATTCACTTCCATTTCTGTCTTTAAGTGGGCTTCATTTCCGTGCCTGGCCACGGATGAGACTTCTAAGTTGTTGTTGTTAGAATTTGTTCTCATAGTCAGTGCGTACTGAAGACAGGCATTGAGTGCCTATGGAGAGGTCTCCTGTCCTCAGGTTAACAAGAGTGGCACTATCCCAGTATCTATCCGAGTAGCAGCGTGAGCACAGCAGTTGCAGTTGCCATCCCAGGGCTGCTATGAAAAGCAGGGAATCGTCTCGGTGGGGAATTCTGAACAGGTGACGCCGTTCCAAAGAAGGATAAATCCCCGATGCCTGAATTGTTCTGTCTGGCACCGCTGCTATTCAATAAGTTGCCAACACGGTTCAGTTAGAATTACCAGCACAGCAGCGGGGGGTGGTGGTCTGACCGTCACAGGCTGGTTTGGCTGCAATGGTGTCAGATACTCTCTCTTCTCAGGAGAAAAAAAAAATACTCTCCGTTTGGTAGGATGTTTTGTTGTTTGATTTTTGTGTTTGTTTCAAGTAAGCCATCCCATTTATTTGAGGTGTGCGTACCATCCCATTAACGCCTTCCAGTTCTGCACTTCCTTACCTGAGGAATGTGAGCCATTATTGTAGAGGAAATGGACCTGGGGGTATTGATTGATGCTAGACTGAACGTGAGCCAGCAGTGTTGCCAGAAATATTGTGGAATATTTTTTGGTCGTTTTTGATTCAGGGAGGAGCGGTTCAGTTCTCCTTTGCTTTATATGTTACTTCCAAACTTGACACTATGCTGATAACAGTGTTATATTTATGGATATAATACAGCTATGCTGCAGTGATTTAGCAGTGACATAACAAGATTGTCACAAGTGCTTCAAAAGGGCTTCCCACCTCACCTTCCACCAGCACATCCATGCAGAAGAGAGACCCTTTCAGTGCCCTGTGTGTGGGAGGAGCTTCAAAAGCAGTTCTGCATTGAAGCGCCAACAGCGCATCCACACAGGAGAGATTCTTTCAGTGTCCCGAGTGTGCAAAGAGCTTTAAACGCAGATCTCAACTCAACACCCACAAGCACATCCACAGAGCCCAGGGGCTGTAGAAGCACCCCAAGACTCTGGGAACCTTCAGAAGCAGTTCCAGCCCTGTTACCTACCAGCACTGCCGCTAAAGATACAGATCCTGCAGAGCCTCAAACGCGTGAAGAGCTTCAGTCAAAGCCCCAGCCTGGACACCACCTGTGGCTTTTTGTGGTGAACCTGTAATTTCTGAGTGCACTGATGAACGTGAGAGAAGGGTCAGGAGAGCAGTAACGTGGCTCTTGGAGGTTTTCTGAGAATCATCGGTCGTGGAAAGGGAAGGGGGTGAATAAAGTAGCTGAGTTGTTCTGGAGCTTTCTTCACTGTAGTCTTGTTTCTTGTTCTTAAAGTGAATGTCAGCGTGTGGAATGAGGAGAGGGAAAGGTGCAAGCAGGTTTTGGTTTGGGTGCCGACTCCAGCCCACTGCTTGCTTCTGGGGAAGCCATTTCTTTCACACAACCCTATCATCCTTCCTAACCGTGCTGCATTTAGGTTCTGCTGCTCTTCCTGAATGCTTTAATCATGAGCTTGGGGCAGCTGTGAGACACCAAGCCTCGGTTGTCTCCAGTAGACCCACAGAAAGCTGAGCTTGTTCTTCCTAAATGCACCATCCCAAGTTTCAGGCGGTGTTGGAAGCAGAAGGCAGTGCAAAGCCACAGTGTGCGCAAGCAGCTCACCTGCCCAGCACTGGGATATCAGAGCGCTCTCCAATGCATGCTTGCCTTGTAAGTGATCCCTTTTGAGCATGAAGGGTTTTGCTTTGACCTTGGGAAGGTGTGCCCGAGACCTCCTGCAGCAGGGCCTTCACATTTGCTGGGCTCAGCTAAAGCTGCTGTGCTTGGAATGCAGTTTGCAGGAAGTGGAGGCTGGTTTTGGTGAGCTAGTGAAGCCAGCAGGAGCTTGCCCATGTCCTCAGGTGAGGTTCTGTGAAGGCTCCCTGACCCCCAGCAAACTGCAAGGAGATGATGATTGCAGTACCGAGGAGCGCTGCTTCCTCCATGCCAGGGAGCTGGGGCCTGGTCTGGTGCAGGAGAGGTACAGCAGGGCCCTGGGGGTTGGAGGAGCCCAATGCGTGGGGAGGAAACTAGCAGCTGGGAGGGGTGGGGATCCCCAGCAACAGGAGGCAGCACCCAGCCAGGAGCTGGGATGGTTTACTTTTAAGCTGCATCCACTAATTCCTGTCAAGTGGCATCAGTCACGTCTCTTCTCTTTCCTTTTAGTTGGAAGTATCATTTAGTTTAGTAGGCATTCTCACTATTTTGTGTTTGTTTGTTTGTTTGTTTGTTTTTTTACATCACCATGTTCTCAGAAGCAATGAGCAGGTTTTCCCTGAACAGGAAATAAAAATGAAGAAGTTTTTCCACTTTTACTCCCTGAAAAATCACTTGAACTGCTGATGTCCCCCACTGTTTTGTCACACGTCATGTTTTGTTGCACTAAGGGTTAGAAAACTCCATTTTTTTCCCCTCCTCCTGAACTTCCCTGCTTTCCCGCTGCTGTGGGGAAAGTCCTTCTGTTGCAGACATGAGTCCCTGCAGAGTTGTGAGCGCAGCGCCCCGTCTGCAGGAACAGGAGCATTTCAGAGGGGGGTATGGAGGAGAGGGACTGCCATTCTGGGGATGGGCGTTCACCCAGGGGGGCATGGAGGGAGGGCTTTGTCCTGTCTGCTTCAAGCCAGCACTTGTATCCAGCCAGCAGAAGGCTGTGCCCTCGGTGTCCCACGTGAGCTCTGCACGGAGCTTACAGTTGGCTGTGAGGTGGTGGAGAGCCTCTGGGCACTGATTAAGGGACAAGGAAGTAAAGTGGTTGCCTACTACATGCCACCCAGCCAGGACGACGATCCCAATCAATTCTTTAAGGAATTAAGGGATACGTCTGGAACAGCATCACTGTTGATGAACAGCATCACAGAACATGAATGACAATGTCAAATAGGACCAGGCCCATTATGAAGCCCTGCAGCACACCTGCAGCTACTGGCCTCCTGCAAAACCTTGTGCCACTGACCACCGCTCCGACTGGTCCGGCCATTCGGCCAGTTTTTGATGCTGCTCACTGTCTACCTATGCAGCCCATACATCAGTAGCTGTCTCAAGTCAGGACACAAAAACCCCTCGGCTTCTCTTTCATCTCCCAACTTACTGTATACCAAATAGACCCCAGAAGAGGCTTCCTTTACAGGTTCTTGCCCCGTGACCTCTGGTGCTCAAGGGACATTTGGATAAAGCCCTGCATGACGTGCTTTCACTTTTGGTTAGCCCTGAAGTGGTCAGGCAGTTGGACTAGATGATCTCTGAAGGTCACTTACAACTGATTTTGTTTTTAATGGTTTTATAAATCTACGTGGAGATAAAATGTAAGAGTCGTTATCTTGCTGCTGTATGTCCGTGGCTTATGAAAAATAAATGACGAGGATTTATAGACAACCCTCAAAACTCTGAAAAGGAGGAGTTCTTTATGACGCATTTATTACACAGAGATTTGTCGCTACAGCTGTTTTGGTTTTTGCCTGGCACCTTGACTCAGGGCTTGATCCAGCTGTGCTTCATTCAGCAGCATGGCCAAGTGCTGGCCCTGTACTCCCCCGTGTCTCACAAACTCTTCCCTCTTCCATTGCAGCGCTGAGCCAACACTGCAGGAGAATTGGGCTTCCTCCACAGTCATGGATGCTGCTGGAAGTGCACTCACGTGTACTCAAGGGAGGGAAAAGGGAGGAGAAGAACCAGGTCAGCTAGCTGATGGGCATGGCTGAGCACAATTGCTGCCCGCAGCAAATATGCCACATCCCACATGCAGAGCCACGCACGCCAGATAGAAACTTGTCATTTTCCCCTGATCAGCACAGGAGGGGCCTTCCTTCCTGCCGTGTTCCCAGGATAAGTCTCTTCCTCCTTATTCACTTCCAGATTCATATTTCTCTCAATTTCTGGGCTCACATACGGTTGCAGTGACTTACTAAGGCCTTCAGCCATCACTTTACTTCTCACAGGTATCCCTCCCAATCCTCCCTCCCTGACTTACGTACTGCCAACTGTGCTTCCCGGACTGCTTGCGCTTCAGAAGCCTTCCTGGATCTTCCAGTGCTTGTTAGGATCTTCCGGAATTCTCCACAGTTCACGGCAAGACTTATTCTCTATGACAGCGCCTTGATGAGCAGCCCTTATGAAACGTTTGTATGTCAACATGTTGTGTCCGACTCATGCTGAGAATTCCATCCATCTTGGGAAGTGACTTGAAAGAGCAGCAGCCTGATTTACCCCACCTGATAACCAGCTGCCAACCAACCGGAGAGTCAGGGACAGGGTTGAGTGTTAGGGTGAGGTTAAAAAGAAGAGTTAGGGCTGGGGCTAGCACTAAGGATTAGATTTAGCGTTAGGTGAAGTGCTAGCACTTGAGTTAGTGTTAGGGCGAGGGCTGTGATGAGGGTTAGTGTTTAGGGGGAAGAGTTTGAGTTTAGGTTGAAGTTTAGGACAAGAAAGGGTTAAGGTTAGACTTTAAGGTTAGGAGTTGGAGTTATGGCTTAGGAGTTAGGGTTGGGGTTAGGGTTAGATTAAAGGTTTAGTCTATGGGTTAGAGTTAGCACTAGCCACCAATTCCCAGCTTCCTGACACGCAGGAAAAACACCATGAAGACACAGATGGATATGCTTAATTGACAGCAAAGGAAAGCAAGAGGCATAGTTCTGTCAAAGTAGATTTTATTAAGTACAAGTTATGTCCACTGAATCATAGAATCACAGAATGGCTTGTGTTGGAAAGATCAGAAGGATCATCTAGTTCCAAACCTGTGCTGTGGGCAGGCTTGCCAACCGCAAGACCAGACTGCCAGGAACACATGAAGCCTGGCCACTCCACTCACCTCCACTGATGAGGCATCCACAAATGCTCTGGGCAGCCTCTTCCAGTGCCTCACCACCCTCTGCGTGGAGGATCTCTTCACAACATCCAACATAAACCTCCCCTCATTCAGTTTAAATCCATTGCCCCTTGTCCTATCACTATCTTCCAGCATAAAAGCCCTTCAACTGCCTGTAAGCTCCTTTCAAGTATCACAAGATTGCAATGAGGTCTTTCCGGACCCTTCCTTCTCCAAGCTAAACAATCCCAACTCCCACAATCTTTCATCAGCCCTCTGATTATCTTTGTGGCACTCCTCTGGACCTGCTCCAACAGCTCCATGTCTTCCTTGCGCTGGTTTCCCCAGGCCTGGACACAGCGCTCCAGATGGAGCCTTACAAGGGCTGAGTAGAGGAGGACGATCACCTCCCTGTCCCTGCTGGACACCCCTCTGTTGTACCATTGGCCACCCAGGCTACAGGAGCGCAGTGCTGGCTCACGGCCGGCTCTTATTCCCTCAGGACCCCCAGCTAAATCCCCTTTCCACAGTGGAGAACCTCTGAACAAGAGAATCTTCTCTTTGTGTCAGACACACATTTCTGGACCCCCCAGAACACTTTGTACTTGCCCACGTACTTTCTTTGCTGCATGAAAGTATGCTGTATGCTGTATGAAAGAAAGAAACATACTAATGGAAAACAACCGAGCACAAGCTTAGAGTGGGATACATTAGAAGTCACCTGCGGAGAGAGATGGAGTCTTTGTGATTACTGGAAAACATCCATAACAAGCAGTTCCCAGATGGCACCCTTCAGTGCCTGGTTCCTCACGCTGTAGATGAGGGGGTTCACTGCTGGAGGCACCACCGAGTACAGAATTGCCACCGACACATCCATGGCTGGGGAGGAGATGGAATGGGGCTTCAGGTAGGTAAAGAGGCCAGTGCTGATAGAGAGGGAGACCACGGCCAGCTGAGGGAGGCACGTGGAAAAGGCTTTGTGCCGTCCCTGCACGGAGGGCATCCTCAGCACAGCCCTGAAGATCTGCACGTAAGAAAGCACAATGGAAACAAAACACCCCGAAAACAAAAATACGCTGAATGTCATAAGACTGAGATTCCTGAGGTAGGGGTACGAGCAAGAGAGCTTTTGAATGTGAGGAATTTCACAGAAGAACTGGTCCACGGTGTTGCCTCGGCAGAGTGGCAGTGAAAAGGTATTGGCAGTGTGCAGCAGAGCATGGAGAAGCCCAGTGCCCCAGGCAGCTGCTGCCAGGCTGGCACAAGCTGTGCTGCCCACGAGGGTCCCGTAGTGAAGGGGCTTGCAGATGGCAACGTAGCGGTCATAGGACATGAGAGTGAGGAGGTAAAATTCGGCTGACAACAAGAATGAGAACAGAAAGACCTGGGCAGCACATGCAGTGTAGGAGATGGCCCTGGTGTCCCAGAGGGCATTGGCCATGGCTTTGGGGACAGTGGTGGAGATGGAGCCCAGGTCGAGGAGGGCGAGGTTGAGGAGGAAGAAGTACATGGGGGTGTGCAGGCGGTGGTCGCAGGCTACGGCTGTGCTGATGAGGCCGTTGCCCAGGAGGGCAGCCAGGTAGATGCCCAGCAAGAGCCAGAAGTGCAGGAGCTGCAGCGGCCGCGTGTCTGCCAACGCCAGGAGGAGGAACTCACTGATGGAGCTGCTGTTGGGCATCTGCCGCTCCTGGACATGGATAACCATCAAAGGAGAGAAAAAGGCAAGTTAGGTGAGGCTTCCCTTGGCAAAACCCCGTACCATTCCTTGGTGACCTTCCTCCTGCCACAGAATCGATCCGATACTTTTTCTTTCTCTGAGGAAAATGCCTGTTCAGATCCACGACTTGAGATTTTTTTCCATGAGTTTGAGTATGTAAGGAAGAGGAGAGGCCTCTGCCCGTGGGCTCTGGAGAAAGCAGTCCTGACCCACCCAGGTGGGTCCATTGTAAAGTGGCAGGAGTGCTTGGTTTCACTTTTAGAATGTGACATCTCTCTTAGCATCTCTCCACTTCATCTCCCTGGGCTTTCAGGGAACACAGAGATGTTATGGGACAGATGTGCATCCCGCAGTGCAGCTCACTAGCTTGCAAGGACATCTCTCTTCGAGAGAGAGCCAAGTGTCCTCGTGATGGCATCTCATTCAGAGAAATTCAGCTCCTTCCCAGCCTCACAGACAATGTTGTCCACAGCCCCGAGCAGCTGCTCTCAGCCCCCGTGCGCTGCAGAAGGAAATGAGCTCAGGCCTGGAGAGATGCAGCTCTGCTCTGCTGGAGCTCTGGCTGCAGAGGAGGCGCTTCATGCCGTGGACCACGCTGCCCTGAAGGCAGAGGTGTCTCTTGGGTGGGAGAGGATGCAAGGGGGCTTGCTCAGAAGAAGGGTAGGAAAATGAACACAGGGCAGAAAGTCCCACGTTTGGTCCTCCTTCCTGAAATGTCCTCTCTGCAACGCCCTGAGCATGCAGTGCAGCTCTGAGCCCCCAGCCCCATGCAGCACCCCTAGCAGCAGAAGGCCCCTGTGCTGCTGGGTTGCTCCTCCCACTCCCCCCCCCCCCCCCCCCCCCGCCCCATCTCCCTGCAGCCACCTGGACAGGATTCCGCTGAATCAGTTGAGGCATCTTATCCTGAGGTTGTAGTCCTGGGTCCTGGAGGGGAATCAGCTCCCTCCCACACCTCCCCCACACCCAGCCGGACCAGCACCGACCACACAGCTGGCCCCCTGCATCCCTCCTCTTGCACTGGCTTCTTTCTCCTCCACCTGCATTAATTCCCATCTTTGTCTGTTGCGGTCACTGTCCAGTTATCAGCTCTCACTGACTACATTTCCCTCTTGGATCCCCGCAATGCTATCCCCATGCTGGCTGTACCTCCCTCTCCCTGACGGAGCTGCCATCCGTGTCACAGGAGTTGTGCTGCACTCAGTGACATCTGGGTGTCTGCTGTAAGAAGAAATACCCTTACAGATGACAACTCCTTTTTTGGACAGTGCTCCTTGAAAACCTTATCTGCCACACTGAGACCTCCCTCATGAGCAAGTCTTGAAGACTGGAGGGAAATGGCTTGTTAGGTATTTCAGCACTGTAATGAGCCCCACAGCGTATGTGGTGTCTGTTGAGCTTCAGCTACTGAGAGAAGACTGCTGTAGCCAACTGATGAAGGTGCAGCCAAAATGCTGTCCAGAAATGTTGGAGAGTGTTGGAGTATTAATTGGTCCCTGTGGGGCCATTACCAACAAAGCCTCCCCAGAGACGTGTTAGAGCAGATAATTGGAGGCCTGTGATTACAGGCAGGCAAAGAAGGCACTGTGCAGGTGCTTTGAGGTTGAGGAAAGCCCTTGGTTTGTTTGATGAAACAGAAGGGTTAAGCCATAGCTGCAGCCTCTGGGAAAGGTGGTCCTGTCCCTCACAGATGGCCCAACGCTCTCCCACGGTCAGTGGGATGTTTGGGCAGCGTTCTGGGAGGGAGAATGATACTACACCTACTGGCCTCCCTACAGGGCTGCAAGGAAACAAGGAGGCCCCAGTGTCACGAGGACAACGTGTGCCCTCCGGAGCATCAGCAGCAGACACAACTGCCGCAGCCAAGCTGACCAAGACCTTGGTTTCCTGTTGGGGCCCTCCAGCCTTCCCAGTGCTGTTGGCCATCTGCACCAGAGGCTGTTCTATGCAGTCCTACGCTTGCCTCCTTTTCCCTGCACGCTGCAGACACTCACCTCGACTCCTGCACTGGCACTCACCCTGGCACTGCCTTACTCTGATGGTTCTGCAGTCTCACTACTTGTTCCTTGTGACACAACAGCACGGACTGATCACAGAGTCCTGCTGGGTGTTTCTGGCACCACGGCACTACCACTGGAGGCGAGGGCTGACCTGTCAGCTTGTGCAGAAAGAATCACTTCTAAGGTCTGGGTCAGTGAAGCACTAAGATGCACTAAGATGAGTGTCCAACAGTCAACCTTTTGCTCCTTCTACTGCCTCATTTGATGGAGGGTAGTAGGGGACACCAAACACTCACTGGCTTCTCATTTGGCTCACTTTTGCATTTCCTCGCTCAAAGAATGTGAGCCATCGTCACTGTAGATAACATCAGCAGTAGGAAGATTTGAGAAGCAAAATGATCGCCCTCACACTGTATTTTGCCCACTGACTGATACTTCGTCCCCTAAAAGCCAAAGAGTACCTCCACTCCCATGTGGATGTGCGAGCATCTCCCCAGTGACTTCAACAGTCATATATAGAATCAAAGAATCGCAAAGGTTGGAAAAGACCCCCAGGATCATCCAGTCCAACCATTCTCCCTTCACCAGTGGTTCTCGCTAAACCATGTCCCTCAACACAACATCCAAACGCTCTTTGATCACCACCAGGGTCAGTGACTCCACCACCTCTCCGGGCAGCCCATTCCAGTGCCTGACCACCCTTTCAGACAAGCAGTATTCCCTAACCTCCATCCTTAATATTCCCTGGAGCAGCTTGAAGCCATTCCCTCTAGTCCTATCACTGTCACATGAGAGAAGAGGCCAACCCCCCCCCCCCCAGCTCACTACAACCTCCCATCAGGTAGTTACAGAGAGCAATAAGGTCTCCCCTGAGCCTCCTCTTCTCCAGACTGAACAATCCCAGCTCCTTCAGCCGCTTCTCATAAGGCCTGTGCTCCAGACCCCTCACCAGCTTTGTTGCCCTCCTCTGGACACGCTCCAGGGCCTCCATGTCTTTCTTACAGTGAGGAGCCCAAAAGTGGACACAGTACTCGAGGTACGGCCTCACCAGTGCTGAGTACAGGGGGACAATTACTTCCCTGTTCCTGCTGGCCACACTATTTCTGATACAAGCCAGGATGCCATTGGCCTTCTTGGCCACCTGGGCACACTGCTGGCTCGTGTTCAGTCTAGCGCTAGTCAACACCCCCAGGTCCATTTCCTCTACACAATCTTCCAGCCACTCTGCCCCAAGCCTGTTGCGTTGCCTGGGGGTTATTGTGGCCAAAGTGCAGGACCCGGCATTTGGTCTTGTTGAATCCCATCCCATTGGCTTTAGCCCAGTTATCCAGCCTATGCAGATCCCTCTGTAGGGCCTCGCTACCCTCAGGCAGATCAACACCTCCAGCCAGCCTGGTGTCATCTGCAAACAAATCAGTTATATAATCAGTTGACCATGAAAACCACAGAGCTCGTTGGCTGTGTGCTATTCCCCCTAAATTTCCGGGAAGCTGCTGACCCATTAGGACAAATGAGGCTCCTCTTGAGATACTCCTTTAAACAATTAAGAATAATTAATTGGCATCTTCGTCCAGGCTGAGAGGCTTAGAGTAGGCTCCAACAGTGACGTCCACTTTATTTCCTCATCCCTTAACCCATACACAGAGGCTGTAACCATGGCATTGCTAACTGTAAGCTCTGTTTCCTCTAGCCCACCAGTACATACAGCAACCCCATCCCATCTCACCGGCCCTGCATCTCCAGCCTGCAGAGCCCAGAGCCATCCATCACACACAGCACACCCCTCACAGGGCCATTCCCACCACGTCTCACACATGCTGATGATGCTGAAGCACACAGGGCCTCCAACTTTCAATGTTTCCAACATGAAAAAGCAGAAATGCGTAACAGCCTTGCACATGGGCACCATGGGGGGCTGGTTGTTCCCTTGGGAGCTCTGCCTGTGGCTGTGCTGATTCCAGTGTGTGCAGAGGTGGAATATTATCCCTCTCCTATCCCTCTCCTCATTCCACATGCTGACATTCACCATAAGAACAAGAAACAAGAACACAGTGAAGAAAGCTCCAGAACAACTCAGCTACTTTATTCACCCCTTCCCTTTCCGCTACAGATGATTCTCAGAAAACCTCCAAGAGCCACATTACTGCTCTCCTGACCCTTCTCTCACATTCATCATTGCACTCAGAAATTACTGAGAGCAACACACGCACACAGACACACAGAACATCCCCACACAGCCGCTTCTCCTAAGGAAATGGCATCAAAAAGCTGCAGGCAGGAAGAGCAGAAGAGGAACGTGGGCATGCTGAGAGAACTGCTTTGGGAAGCAAGGAAAGGCCATCTGAAGCTCCTGGGTTAAGTCCCTTCTGCAGAGGGTGCCAGCAATGCCATTTCCTTTGCCAGCTCTTCCTGTGTGGGGAGAAGCACAGGGGTCTACCCCATCCTTGGGCATCCTCAAGCTCTCTCTCCTTGGGCATTCCCCATGAGAAATGAGGTGCCAGCCCTGAGAGAAACTCTTCCTGTAGGAGAGACACTTGCAGGGCCACCGTCTCACGTGGACTGGGCAATGCTTAACGAGGACTGAGCTCTGGATGAAGCTCTTTCTGCAGTGCAGGCACATCTATGGTCTCTGCCCTGAGTGGATCCCCTGGTGCTTGCTCAGCTGGGAGCTGTGGTTGAAGCTCTTCCCACACATGGGACGTTTGTAGACTTCTGCCACGACTGCCATCTCCTGCGGGGGAGGAGCTTCGTGCTCTGCACAAAGCCCTTCTCACACTCGAGGCATTTCTAAGGCTTCCTGCCACGTGAACTCACTGGTGCAGGCACGTCCTGGACTTCACCCAACTGCAGACACTCTGCTACCTCAGCAGGTTCGAGCTGTGGCCAAAGCTCTTCTTGCAGGCTGCACATCTGTAGGGTTCCTCACGTGGATCCACTGGTGTGTGATGAGCTCCCAGCTCTGGACGGATCTCTTCCTGCAGTCAGGGCACTCACAGGGAATCTCCCCGGCGTTGGTTCTCTGGAGTGTACTGAGGGTTGAGCTCCAGATGAAGCTCTTCCCACACTCCCGGCAGACAGAATTTCTTCCTTCCTGGCGACGTATCGGCCCAGCTGAGGCTTCCTTTGGGTCCTCACCTGTTGCCCCACAGCAGGTGAGTGTCTACAGGGGAGATAAGAGGTGACTGTCCTTGCACACTGCCCTGGCAGAAACGTGCCACCTGGCAGAGGGTTTCCAGTGGCTGTGACACATCCC
Source organism: Gallus gallus (assembly GCF_016699485.2). Taxonomy (NCBI): domain Eukaryota; kingdom Metazoa; phylum Chordata; class Aves; order Galliformes; family Phasianidae; genus Gallus; species Gallus gallus. Next base: position 322,395 of record NC_052560.1, on the reverse strand, counting down.
ACTCTGGACTCTCCTTTGACTGTCCGCTCAACACCTTGACTGCAGCTGACATAGAGGTACATGCAGATTTCACGTGCAAGGTGGAGAAAGAAGAGCAGCAGAGAAGAAGAAGGATTTTGGCTGCAGAGCTCTTCCTCTACTCAAGGGATTTGTAAGGTTCAAAACACAAAGCCACAGGTCGTAACCAGGCTGGGGTTTTGGCTGAAGCTCCTCACAAGTTTGAGGCTCTGCAGGATCTGTACCTTCTGTGGCAGTGCCGGTCGCTAACGAGGCTGGAACTGCTTTGGAAGGTTCCCAGAGTCTTGGGGTGCTTCTACAGCCGTTGTGCTTTGTGGTTGCGCTTGTGAGTGTTGAGATGAGATCTGCGTTTAAAGCTCTTTGCACACTCCGGACATTGAAAGGGTCTCTGTCCTATGTGGATGCGCTGGTGGCGCTTCAGTGCAAAACTGCTTTTGAAGCTCTTCCCACACTCAGGACACTGAAAGGGTCTCTCTCCTGTGTGGATGCGATGGTGGCAGGTGAGGTGGGAACTCCTTTTGAAGCACTTCCCACACTCAGAGCACTTGTAGTGTCTCTCCTCTGTGTGGGTTCGCTGGTGCTGCTTCAACTCAGAACTGCTTTTGAAGCTTTTCCCACACTCACAGCACTTGCAGGGCCTCCCTTAACTCGGATCTTCTTTTGAAGCTCTTCCCACACGCGGGACACTGAAAGGGTCTCTCCTCCATATGGATGCGCCGATGCAGGTTCAGTTCAGAACACTTTTTAAAGGTCTTTCCACACGCAGAAGACTAAAAGGGCCTCTCTCTTGTGTGGATGAGCTGGTGCTGCTTCAAATCAGGCCTTCTTTTGAAGCTCTTCCCACACTCAGTACACTGAAAGGGTCTCTCTCCTGTGTGAATGTGCTGGTGGCAGGAGAGGTGGGAACTCCTTTTGAAGCACTTCCCACACTCAGAGCACTTGTAGGGCCTATCCTCTGTGTGGATACGCTGGTGCAACTTCAATTCAGAACAGATTCTGAAGGTCATCCCACACTCAGGACACCTAAAGGGTCTCTCTCCTGTGTGGATGTGCTGATGGCAGGTGAGGTGGGAACTCCTTTTGAAGCCCTTTCCACACTGAGAGCACAGAAAGGGTCTCTCTCCTCTGTGGATGCACTGGTGCTTCTTCAATTCATAACTGCGTTTGAAGCTCTTCTCACACGCAGGACACTGAAAGGGTCTCTCTCTTGTGTGGACGTGCCGGTGGAAGTTGAGGTGGGAACTTCTGCTGAAGCTCTTCCCACACTCTGAGCACTTGTAAGGTCTCTCCTCTGTGTGGGTGTGCTGGTGCAGCTTCAATTCAGAATTGCTTTTGAAGCTCTTCTCACAAGCAGAGCACTTGTAGGGTCTCTCTCCTGTGTGGATGCGCTGGTGCACCTTCAATTCATAACTGCTTTTGAAGCCCTTCCCACACTCGGAGCACTTAAAGGGTCTCTCTCCTGTGTGGATGCGTTGGTGGCAGGTAAGGTTGTAACTGCTGTTGAAGCCCTTCCCACACTCAGAGCACTGAAAGGGTCTCTCTCCTGTGTGGATTCGTTGGTGGCAGGTGAGGTGGGAACTCCTTTTAAAGCTCTTCCCACACTCACAGC